>NW_027445077.1:0-125820 GCF_048569485.1 Anomaloglossus baeobatrachus
CGCTGCAAGCGAGTGAAACCCCCAAGTTTCGGTAAGCAACGTTATACAGTGTACAAAACACACAAGGATGCAGAGGGTTAACACGCTGTAAGTTGGGTTAAATTATACAAACCCTAGGAGTATAGTGAACAGATAAAGCCTAATTGGCTATTCCTTTGGATTTGGATGTAGATAATAACAGAGGTAACAGTAATAGGGCTGTCGAAATTTACAAGATGATGGTCGCGGTGTAAGTAAAGTGCAAAGGCTGGCTGTAATATATATATATATATATATATATATATATATATATATATAGTTCCGGAATTGCGTCAGTGCAGACCTTCATTGGACCTGTGGGCTGACTAATAAAGTGTACATGTGCACTCAAAATTCATCGGTATAGACCTGTATGTTCCCAAATGCTGGTATCCCCATCATTGATGGGTCCATACCCAGGGACTCAACACGTGAATTTCACATATAATAGTGAGAGAATGATAGTAAAATTCTGTAGTAAATATTATATCTCATCACTTTAGAAACAGGACTAAATGGTAATCTCAGCAGCCACAACTCTGCCTAATGGCTGAAATACTAATAAACGCATTGAGTAGTGGAAAATACCAAAGGCAGAAAGAGTGTGCAGGAGAGTAGAAGGCACCTTGCATTAAATTCAAAAGAGCTTGTTGCATTACCTGGTGGTATATGGGGCTGGTTCTTGAGGCAAGAGTAAACCTCCTTAAAGACTATTTTTATAAAGGAACATTTCTCCTTTCCACACCCTTGGTGACCGATTCCATGTTCTGTATGTCTTTTTGTACTGTTTTGTATTTGTTCTTTTAACCTTTACCAATAAAAACTTAATATTTTCAATCATAATTGTGCCTTATCTCCTTTCCTCCTCTTTTGATATGCCTTTCGGAGTTGGCATTACCCCCGAGGGATACTATTGTGTTATCTCCTCGGTGTATTAATCATGGCCAAATTTATGTGTTTAATCCTTATATGATGTGTTTGCTTAATGGCCGTCGCTTGCAGTCTGACGCCGGCGCATGCGCGCTACTGTCCACTGACCCCAACGGGGAAGCGCCGCTCGTCAACGGTGCCAGCACATGCGCAGTGGCTATAGAAGCCAGTGCACATACGCAGCCCTAATGACAGCGGGCAGGTGGAGGACAGCGGGCACGCGCACCAGACTGCAGTAAGCAACTTACGTCACATTCCCATATGCTGCACTATAATATGCGCTTGCTTACTTGCTAATCACTATGCATGATATGCAAAGTTGAAGCGACCAAATGGTCATGGAAACCTATAAATTTATAAATTCCAAGTATGCCTGACATAACGATTGAGACATATGGCAATTCATAACATGCATCAGGTCGTGCAATATGCAGAGAATATCCACGTCAGGAATATTAATCCATTAGAGTGGATTCTTCACATACAAGGTGATCCTTAGAGTTGGTAGAAGTATACTGTAAACAAATGCACTAATTAAAACTGATTAAAAACACTACAGGAAAACAGTGGAAGAGATCAATCAAATATAATGTACTAAATTGCATAAATGATCGTTGCTGCGCAGAGAGCCAGATGGATTAATTGGGGACTATAGAGCTAGTACACAGGCATTTTTTTAGGGGAAAGAGAGTCCAACTTATAAGAAACAAGCAAATTAATTGGTTTCATTCAATCCCATAGTTTCCAATAGTGTAATCCATTTGTATTCTTGCTGTAATAGTTTCTTATTTATATTGCCGCCTCGAATCCCTACGGACACATGTTCAATCCCCCTTACCTTAAAGGTACAGGGATCACTATCATGTTTTAATTTGAAATGTCGAGGGATCGTTTTCAATTCCTCCAAATTGGAGATGGTTTTTGAAGCGACAATGTCGCGTACGTGTTCCCTTGTCCTGACTCTTAGTTGGCGTGATATCAGCCCCATATAAAAATGTGGCCACAACCACACATCGCATAGTATATCACCTGCGTGGTGGATCAGGTGGATACTGGCGACTTTCAAATTCTTTGTCTCCCCATGATGACCTAAAGGTCTTAGTCCTGCACATATTGGTGCATGCCCTACATCCACCACAGGGGTATCTAGTATATACTTTTTTAGGATTGGTTTGGTCTGGAGAACTGGCCACTGGCCAATGGCGCCAATTTGTCGCTAATAATTATTTCTGTGTTTTTCACAGCATCCAGTAATAAGAATAAAATGGATTATGAGGTCAGAGAAAAGTTAATTGCTTTCAAAAATGAACGCAGTGTTCAGTGATGAGCCCATATTGGTGTCTACGGAAAGCAGTGGAGAGATGCAAAATAGTATAGATCGATATAAGGAGTTGCTGTGCAAGAGAACCAGAATCTGGTGGAATAGGGCATTTTTAGAAAAATATCTGGAGAAAAACATCATACCACGGAAACTTAAGGGCACTTTACACTCTGCGATATCGGTATCGATATCGCTAGCGATTGTACCCACCCCCGTCGGTTATGCAACACGGGCAAATCGCTGCCCATGTCGCACAACATCGCTTACACCCGTCACACGTACTTACCTGCCTAGCGACGTCGCTGTGACCAGCGAACCGCCTCCTTTCTAAGGGGGCGGTTCATTTGGCATCATAGCGCCCAATAGTAGAGGAGGGGCGGAGATGAGCGGGCCGAACATCCCGCCCACCTCCTTCCTTCCTCATTGCCGGTGGGACGCTGATACGGTGAGTTTCCTCGTTCCTGCGGTGTCACACATAGCGATGTGTGCTGCCGCAGGAATGACAAACAACCTCGTTACTCACCTGACAACAATATTTGGTGTTTGGACGACCTCTCCAAAACCAACAATTTTTACCACTTTTGCAATCGTTGAAGGTCGCTCGTACATGTTACACGCTGCGATGTCGCTAACGATGCCGGATGTGCTTCACAAACACCATGACCCCGACGATAAATCGTTAGTGATATCGCAGCGTGTAAAGCACCCTTTATAGTGCAGGTCTTTCCAGCCTTCAAGGAGCCGGATCAATAATTTAGGAATAGGTGGGAACAGGCGGCTACCACCTGCTCTAGAGAGTTCATGGAGCTGCTAGTACAACTAAATAAAAGAATAAAGCAAGAAATCACCAGTTGGTGTTTCTGGGGGACAATACTCACATACAGTTGGATATTTAGCACCAGTGAGGATTAATTACTAAAACTTAGCTTTTATTTAAGCTCTTTAAAATTCAAAGATGAACAGACAATTATAAAATACACTTAGGATCACCCTGCAGGTAGCCAAGGTGCATGTTACCATGCTGTAATGAACAACCCTTGGAATAACAAGGGTTGTTCATTACAGCATAATTGTCTGTTCATCTTTGAATTTTAAAGAGCTTAAATAAAAGCTAAGTTTTAGTAATTAATCCTCACTGGTGCTAAATATACAACTAAATAAACAGTCAGTGACATGGATACAGAAATTGAACAAATACAGAAAAAGCTACAGGATGGCCTATCCAGTGATGCGCTGGTAAGACTAAATTCTGAGATTGAAGATGAATCCATTAAGTGGGAAAAAGAGGTAAGCGATGTTAAAATCAAAAAAGTTTCAGAGAGATACTATGGATCACAACCAAAATAACATCTATAGATGGCATAGGAGACAGCGGGGTAAATGGAAGAACGCTGGATCAAGATCAGGGTCGTTTGCTTCCTGCACGTCCAATGAAGTTCAACGAACCAAGAATCAGGGTCTGGGAGTGGCATGACCTTGCGATCCACGGACAAGAGACAGAACAACTCTAGTAAAAGCATGCACTCGGGATCATATAGGAAGGGTCACAAGAAAAATGATACGAACAAATTACAGGTGATTAACTTATCAGAACATGTATTGACTTATAATAAAAAAAAAAGTTGTTTGAGAGGGGGCTAACCTTTGCACCCACTAATGGCTTTAATCTTTTCACAGCTATAAAAGATGTTAATCTTTTATCAAGGAAATTTATTCTTAAAAAGCTGCATTATAAAAACAGCGATGACCATACGACCATGTCAGACTCTATAATAGAAGAAGCCTGGAGAAATTTGAATTTTTTGTTGGACGAGCAGGATGGAACGACCCAAGGTAAATACCCCAGGCATTTATATCCCAGATCGGTAACATTTCCCGCGATGTCGGCATCTCCTGCGGTGGAGATCTTCACTGATCTGGTTATCCATAATCTCAAGAGGATCTCTACTGCATGACTGAGTGACAACCTTACTCAGGGAGATCGAACGGCACTTTGTGAATTACAGTCGCTCGATGACCTTGTCATCAAACCAGCCGACAAAGGGGGAAACGTTGTCCTATGGCCCAAAAAGATGTATGAGAAGGAGGCACAGAAACAGTTGAGGGATAGAATCACATATATAAAATGATCCACAAATCCTATGTCATCATATTCTGCTGAATTAGGTCTGATACTATATGGCAGGGCATTATCCCTAAAAAAAAAAAAATCTATGACGGTCTAATATTTAAATACCCTAAGACACCAACCACTTACTTCATCCCTAAAATCCACAAAAATGCCACCGAACACCCGGGCAGACCTATCGTGTCTGGATTGGAAGGCCTTTATGACCCGGTGTGCAAATTTGTGGATTTTTGTTTGCAACCACTGGCAGAAGCTCTCCCATCATACGTCCGCGACACCACGTACGTATTAACCAGAATTAACGGGATACATTTGGAGGATGATATGTACCTCGTGACTGCAGATATAGAGTCACTCTATACTTGCATTGATCATCAGCAGGGGTTGGAGGCGGCCCGCTTCTTTTTCGTGAACAGCAACTGGGATGGTCCCACATGTGAGTTGGTCCTTGGGCTGCTTGAGTTCATCCTATCGCATAATTTTTTTTCCTTTAAAGAGCAATTTTATCTACAGCGGAGGGGTACTGCAAAGGGGGCGGCCTGTGCGCCTTCATTTGCAAACCTCTTTCTTGGGTTTTGGGAAAGTGGTTTGCGGGGGGGCGAGGACGCGTGGGCTGTAGACCATATACCCCTCTGGCCATGATACATTGACGATATTTTATTTATTTGGCAAGGCAGTGAGGATGGGCTTAGGCAGTTCATGGGCCAACTCAATGTGAATGATTTTAACATCAGGCGGACCTATGTGTGTAGCAGGGAGGTGGTGGACTTCCTGGACATCAAGATCGATATTGACAGCAACCGACAGCTACAGTCAGACTTATTCAGGAAGCCCACCGCAATCAATTCCCTGTTGCATGCAGAGTCTAGCCACCATTACGTCACTATCAAATCTATCCCAGTTGGGCAGTTTATGAGAACGAAGCGGATTTGCTCAACCCCACAGAAATTTCAAGCTGATATATTGAGAAAGAGATTTCAGTCATGAGAGTACAGCAACAGATCCATAAAGGAAGGGTATAATAGGGCGAAGAAGTTCACATGAGAAACTTTACTCCAGTCCTCCAATGGAGTATCCAAGGACAACAATAATGTCAGATTCATCACAACATATAATTCACAATGTGAAGAGGTGAAAAGAAGTTTGCAGCGCCATTGGCCAGTTCTCCAGACCGAACCAATCCTGAAAAAGTATATACTAGATTACCTCCAGATGACCTATAGGAGAAGCAAAAATCTCAAAGATATATTGGTTAGAAGCCACTACGTGGCGACTACCAATACGCCCTTTGACACAGGGTCACTGGTTAAGGGGTGTTACCCCTGTGGTGGATGTAGGGCATGCGCCAATATGTGTGTGACCTTTAGGTCATCAGGGGAGACAAAGAATTTGAAATTCGCCAGTATATCACCTGCTCCACCACGCAGGTGATATACTATGCGATGTGTGCTTGTGGCCTAATTTATATTGGGCTGACATCACGCCAACTAAGAGTCAGGACAAGGAAAGACGTACGCGACATTGTAGCTGCAACAACCATCTCCAATTTGGAGGAATTGAAAACAATCCCTCGACATTTCAAATTAAAACATGATAGTGATCCCTGTACCTTTAATGTAAGGGGGATTGAACATGTGTCCAGAGGGATTCGAGGCGGCAATATAAATAAGAAACTATTACAGCAAGAATGCAAATGGATTACACTATTAGAAACTAAATCACCTACAGGATTAAATGAAACCAATTAATTTGCTTGTTTCTTATAAGTTGGACTCTCTTTCCCCTAGAAAATGCCTGTGTACTAGCTCTATTGTCCCCAATTAATCCATCTGGCTCTCTGTTTAGAGCACGGTAGCTAGTATGCCGTGCGAATGCATGATGGCACAGGCCTGGTTATATATACAATGGAATGGCCATTATTATTGAATAAAGGTTTTTATGTTCACTATATGTGTGGTGAGTGAAGGGTTAAGAACAGCTGTGTTCTGTCATGAGGAGACTGGTTAAACCAGTTTAGGCTGGTTCTGCGCACCCGTTTTTTCTAACAGCTGATTGGTCAGCTGTTAGAAAAGTGCGGGAAATTTGTAAATAAAAGAAGGGGCTCTCCATCAGCTGGCTGTCAGAATTTCTGAAGATCAAAGAAGAACAGCTGATGGAAAGCCTGCTGCAAGACCGGATGAAGAGGGCGCGCGAGGACAGTGGAGAAGCCTGGCTGAGACAATGCCTGGAGGCGTCTAGGCAGCCAGCAGAAGTTGGAGAAGCTGAGGATCGTGACGCCGCGGTTATCCAGCTTACCGACCCAGAAGAGATGGCAGCGCTGACAGCGGATATCCCGGAAAGAAGGCGGTCCCTGCGGCGCAGCGTCCTTCCAGCGGCAGTCGGTGAGAATGAGGAAGAAGCGGAAGCCGGAGCTTTCCCGCCCATCCTGGCTGCGGAGGCGCGTCATTGTTCAGCGCCGGACAGAGCAGCCACGAAGAGGAAGAGTACGTCATCTAGTCGGCGTCGCCGTAAAAGCGCGGCACCGGCCCAGGGATTTGAAATTCCTGGTGGCAGCGGGAGATCATAGGGGAAGATCGTTCCTGGGGCCAGAAGAGCGACGGCGGCCCCCTGGTCCGAGTCCCCGTCTGAAGAGGAGGAGGTGCCTTGCCGAGGCCAGAGGCAGGGGCCTGAGGCGCGGAGCTGCTGGAGACCAGGGACATCCACAGGAGGGCCGAGAACTGCAGAGCAGAGGACAGGCTGAGAGTTTCAATGTCCCTCTGTCTGTCTCGTGTGCCGGCCCTCTTCCTTTTAGTATAGAAGCTGTAGTGAAGAAAGTGTTATGTGAAATGTTAGCAGGGGGGCGGTGGCTAGGGAGAGTAGTGCAGGTCTTAAGCTGGGTTCACACTAAGCGACAGCGACAACGACGTCGCTGTTACGTCACCATTTTCTGTGACGTAACAGCGACCTTGTAAGTCGCTGTTATGATCGCTGCTTAGCTGTCAAACACAGCGACGCAGCAGCGATCATAACGTCGCTGTGCTACACGTGCAGAGCAGGGAGCCGCGCTTAGCGCTTGCTCCTTGCTCTCCTAGGTACAGTACACATCGGGTTAATTAACCCGATGTGTACTGCAACTACATGTCACAGTGCAGAGAGCAGGGAGCCGCGCACACTGCTTAGCGCTGGCTCCTTGCTCTCCTTGCTACAGTATACATCGGGTTAATTACCCGATGTGTACTGCAGCCACATGTGCACAGAGCAGGAGCCGGCGCTGGCAGCAAGGGCGGAGGCTGGTAACGAAGGTAAATATCGGGTAACCAGGGAAAGGTCTTCCCTTGGTTACCCGATGTTTACGCTGGTTACAGCTTACCGCAGCTGCCAGACGCCGGCTCCTGCTCCCTGCTCGCTTCATTTCGTCGCTCTCTCGCTGTCACACACAGCGATGTGTGTGTCACAGCAGGAGAGTGACGACCAAAAAATGAAGCTGGACATTCAGCAACGACCGGCGACCTCACAGCAGGGGCCAGGTCGTTGCTGGATGTCACACACAGCGACGGGACGTCGCTGCAACGTCACAGAAAATGGTGACGTAGCAGCGACGTCATTGTCGTTGTCGCTGTGTGTGACACCAGCTTTAGTGGTTGTCAGGAGTCCATGTCTCTGCCTGGTTATTTATTTAAGGAGGCTTTGACATGTGACATGTCCCCCCTGGGATTTCATTTGCCGCAGCCAGTTAGGGATAAGATTTACATGGGAGATTATGTTGATTTGTTTTCTCTGCTTCCGTCTAGTAGAGAGAATGTTAAAAAGGATGAGAAGACGGATTTAGATGATAAGAAAAAGGCCGCCTTTAAATCATTCAATAACTGGCTGCAGGCATTTTGCATTTTTTCTTCTGTCTTGAGTGAAAAGAATCCGGCAGTTTGTTCGGGTCTTTTTCAGCACATGGAGAACATATTAGAGGCATATCGCAGTTTTGGTGGCATTGCATGGCTGAATTATGATGAGGGTTTTCGTCAAAAATTAGCCATCCTCCGGAATATGCAATGGGGCCAAAAAGACGTCGGTCTATGGCTAAACCTTATGCTTCCTCAGAGGACTAATTTTAACAGATTTTCTCAAAATAATCCTATGGTTAAAAAAGGTTTCTGCTTTGCATTTAATGAGTCGTCATGTAAATTTACATCCAATTGCAGATTTCGACATGAGTGCTCCTCTTGTGGGGGTAATCATGCCATCTTCAAATGTTTCAAAAAACAGAACCAGAGTACACAGCAACAACACAACACTAAGGAGTCCATGTTTAAAGGAGGTGACACCAGTGATAGTACAAAACATGCTGGGTTGGTTAGATCGCTATCCAGTCAGACAGAATGCTTAGTTAATTTTGGATGGATTTGTGAACGTTTTTTTTGTTCCTGAGTTTAAAGGGTCAGGGTGCGTTTGGGTGGAGAATATTCTTTCAGTAAATGAATTTGAGTCAGTGGTAGCTTCCAAAGTGCTAAAAGAGATTCAATTAGGTAGGGTAGCTGGTCCTTTTGTTAGTCCCCCGTTCAAGAATTTTCGGCTTTCGTCACTCGGGATAGTCCCTAAGAAGGAGAAGGGTAGTTTCCGTCTAATCCACCATTTATCGTTTCCAAGATATGGTTCTTAAATGTTGAGATTGAGCCGGATATAGTCTCGGTTAAATATTCCTCATTTGATCAAGCTGTGGATTTGTTAAGGGAAGCAGGTAGAGGGGCTTTAATGGCAAAATCAGATATTCAGTCAGCATTCAGGCTTTTACCAGTGAATCCTTCGGGTTTCAATTCTCTGGGTTTTCAGTTTAGGGGGCACTATTTTTTTGACAAATGCCTCCCGATGGGTTTTTCTTTGTCTTGTTTTTATTTTGAATCTTTTTCATCATTTTTACATTGGGTTGTTGAGGTTGAGGGAGGTAAGGGAAAATTCTGCATTATTTAGATGATTTTTTATTTGTTGGTAAGGCGGAGTCTGAGGATTGTTTAAAGTTGTTAGTTAAGTTTCGTGAGTTGATGTGTTTGTGTGGTGTTCCTATAGCGGAAGAGAAGACGACTTTGCCCTGTCGGTGTTTGGAGTTTTTAGGCATCACTATTGATTCTGATAGGATGGAGTGTAGGTTGCCTCAGGATAAAGTTGCTAGGTTGGAAGCGGAGCTTTTGAGCTTGATTGTCAGAAAAAAAGACTACTTTGAAGAATCTGTAATCATTGCTTGGGCTTTTGAATTTTAGTTTGCAGATTTTTCCAATAGGTAGGGTATTTTCCATTTTCCGTTTTTTCTAACAGCTGATTGGTCAGCTGTTAGAAAAGTGCGGGAAATTTGTAAATAAAAGCAGGGGCTCTCCATCAGCTGGCTGTCAGAATTTCTGAAGATCAAAGAAGAACACCCACCCGCCATCCCTGGAGAAAGAACTTCTCGTGGAGGATCGCACTCGTCGTGGCATTTGTTAGAGGGAAAAGTCGTCAGCTTTGCTGGCGGACTAGTTTATGGACTGTGGTGATGAAATGGTTAATAAAGATTTGGTTATTTATTGGTAATTTTAATATGCTATTTAACCCTTAATAAATGTCATGGCCATTTAATGCCATCAAAATTATTCAGTGTCACGTCTATTTATTTTATATAGGCCTTGTGTTATCATGCGCAGCAATGATCATTTATGCAATTTAGTACATTATCTTTGATCTCTTCCACCGTTTTCCTGTATTGTTTTTAATCGGTTTTAATTTGTGTATTTGTTTACAGTATACTTCTACCAACCCTAAGGATCACCTTGTATGTGAAGAACCTACTCTAATGGATTCATATTCCTGACGTGGATATTCTCTGCATATTGCACGACTTGATGCATGTTATGAATTACCATATGTCTCAATCGTTATGTATGGCATATGTCGCGGGCGGAAGTGGGGACGCCGCGCTCTCCCACTGCTCGGGTCCGGCTGCCGCTGCTGCTGCGGCCTGCTACTGCTCGGTGGCTCGAGCGATGGGCCGGATCCCGGGGACTCGAGCGGCGCTCCTCGCCCATGAGTGAAAGGGGATTGGTTTTTGGGATTGTTTATTGTCCGTGACGCCACCCACAGTTGTGGTGATTGTGTGGACACCACCGCTGCTCTGTATGGGGATCCCGGGAGCGGTGACAGGGAGCAGCAAAGTTGTTGGTTCTCCCCTCCGTGGGTAGGGGGTGGTTGTCCCAGGGCCCAGTGATGAGGTGGGGGATGAGGGATGGCGGGGTCGGTGCAGGGCTTGGTGGGGTGCAGGGACGCGGGGCAGCGCTGTGCCTCACGGCACTGTGGTACTCACTCAGCCGGAGACGGGAACACAGTTCTCAGTAAAACACACGGCTGGAAAGACGGTTCCCACGGACGGCTGCTGTTGCTTTTCCCCGGTAGTTGACGATGACGGTCCCTTTTCCTGCACCTAAGTCTATATTGGTAGCGATGGGTTCCCACCGGTAACCCGCTCCCCGGCTTGGATATAGGCCGGAGGAGCCCCACTTTACCCGCAGGCGCTGGCCCTGAGAAACTGGTGCCTTGGCGGTGGCGGTGTCTCTCTCCTACGGTTGGACTGTTGCCTTCAATCGGGACTTAGTTGTTGGGAGACCCGGAGGTCCCCTTCACTGACGGATTTGGCAAATTCACGGCGACTCCTAGCCTTGCCGGGATCCGAAAGGCCCCTGCCAATGGTGCTGGCTTCTCTTCGTATACCGTTCCGGTACCGCCGGGCCACCACCCGTCCACGGTCCTTTCGGCAACCTCCGATCAGCCTCTCCTGCAGACGGTCACTGCCGTCTGCTGACCTTGCTCTCTCAGTCCGGGGCACGCACCCGGACCAACTTCAGGCTTCCTCAACTGTCACTTTCTCTTCCACTTTTACTCCTCCCTCTTGCTCCTCTACCACTTCACTCTCACTTCAAACTCTGACTAAACTGATCTGCCTGGTTCTCCCGCCTCCAGGGCTGTGAACTCCTCGGTGTTCGGAGCCAACCACCTGGCCCACCCCCTGGTGTGGACATCAGCCCCTGGAGGAAGGCAACAAGGATTTTTGGTTTAGCTTCGGTGTACCTATCCGGGGTGTAGGGTGTGGTGGTGTCATGACCTGTGACCCCTGGCTTGCCCAGGGCATCACACATACTTGGAATTTATAAATTTATAGGTGTCCAAGACCATTTGGTCGCTTCAACTTTGCATATCATGCACAGTGATTAGCAAGTAAGCAAGCGCATATCATAGTGCAGCATATGGGAATGTGACGTAAGTTGCTTAATGCAGTCTGGTGCGCGTGCCCACTGTCCTCCACCTGCCCGCTGGGTCACGCCACTGTCATTAGGGCTGTGTATAAGCCCTGGCTTCTATAGCCACTGTGCATGCGCTGGCAACCCTGAAGAGCGGTGCTTCCCCGTTGCAGTCGGTGGACAGACTGCAAGCGGTGGCCATTAGGCGAACACATATAAAGAGAGGGAAAATTGATCAGCAATAGCCCCCTGAGGAAGCGTTTTATGCGAAATGTACATAGGGGTGGAAGTGGATGCACTGCTGACCCACCAACTCTAACATGGGTAACAAAGAAATATGATGTTTATATTTGATACTGGGTATTTACTATTTTAGCAAAGCCTGTTAGCAATGACAGATATCATATTCCTTATAAATATATATATATTTATAAGTATATATATATATATATATATATATGAAAGAGGTAAGAGTCCCGGTGCACCACCTACTCCGTGTGTTACTACACGTTCAGCTACTTGAGCCCTACTGAGCCATGGAGGGGATCATGGTGCAGACTTGCGGTGAAGACCAAGATAAATCCAAAGGAGAAAGAAAGTCGCACTTCAGATGATCACCATATAACTCCGTCTTTATTGCAGGGGAAACATGAGGGTACAAGCGGTGGGGAGGGTGAGACAAGCCATACAACGCCGGACGACGGCGTGCCGTTTCGCTAGAACTTAGCTTCCATGGGTCCAGTGCAAACTGCCATGCAGCACCGCCCTTTCAACACAAATGGTGCGGGTACTGCATTAGCAGAGTGATTTAAAATGCAAATGCAAGTATACAATTAGTAGCTGCAAAAAACAGGTGAAGACTTCAAGGGTATTAACATATCACAGTCTAATACACATATCTCTCAAAATACAATAATATACAAAAGGCGGACAGAATCACAATCCCTACAAGAACAGAACAAAATTCTGATGTACAGTACAGCGAGCACAAAAACAGTAGAAATTATTTTAAATTTGTGAAAAAAAAAAAAAATTTCAGAGACAGTGTATGCAATAATGTTAAAATGCAAAACAGTAGCTATTAATCAACGCCATGATCAGATAGTGCTAGCAAAACAAGGGTGTCACAGTCAGGATGTCATATAGTCGACATGCCAAAAAAAAAAAAAGGTCTTTCAAGAAAAACTGACAAGTTGTTTCTGTCATTCAAACCTAGCGGTCCCATTGCGTTTAGATCCAGAATCAATCTGGATTCTTTTTGTAACAGCGTGCGGTGCGTGTCGCCGCCTCTGCTGCTAGGATTGACTTTAAACAGACCAGCAAAAGAACAGGACAGGACTGCGATGGCGACGAATGATCGTGATAGACCTCGCAAATTTTTTTTAAAAAAAAATACCAGGAAAAATGCCGCATAATGCCGCCGTGGATAGATGCACCTTCAATTTCAAATACAATTCTGTTTGACATTGTGAGATCCAGCATAAAGAGACACTGGCATTTGTTGAAAAACGATAAAGACCTTAGAGCCCTGGTTAAAGAGGGTCCCTTGGTATCTTACAGAAGAGGCCATAATTTAGTCGACCTTTTGGTAAAAAATAGATTCGTGCCCACAAAGGAAAAGACATGGTTAGACAAGAAAAAAATTAAGGGTAATTTTAGATGTGGGAATTGTCCTTTCGGTTCGGCCCATAAAACAAGGGATGTAATAAGTGGGGTGTGAGTACCTCAGGGTTAATGATTTCATATCGTGCAAGTCCACTTATATAGTGTATGCATTATTCTGCCCCTGCAATTTTTATTACATTGGAAAAACTATCCGGCCCCTTTACGTCCGTTTTAGGGAACATTGCAAATCCTTAATATCAGGGATAGGTTCAGCAAGACTTATTAAACACATGCAGGAATGCCATAATAGTAATTCCAATCTACTTTCTTTTGCTGGTCTGTTTAAAGTCAATCCTAGCAGCAGAGGCGGCGACACGCACCGCACGCTGTTACAAAAAGAATCCAGATTGATTCTGGATCTAAACGCAATGGGACCGCTAAGTTTGAATGACAGAAACGACTTGTCAGTTTTTCTTTAAAGACCTTTTTTTTTTTTTTTTGGCATGTCGACTATATGACATCCTGACTGTGACACCCTTGTTTTGCTAGTGTGACGCCCTGGCACAGCCAGGTTGTCACATAAAGAGTTAATCCTCCTTGGTAATATGATCTCACACTGGTGCAGCCAAACAAGCACAGCCCCCAGTGTAAGGGAAAAGCAGAGGAGAGGGGAGGGGCTGGAGCAGAGAGTGTGGAGAGGTCAGAGAGAACAGAGGTCTGGAGTTCAGCTCCCGGCTGGGAGTGAAGCGTTCTCCAAGAGGGCCGGGGCAGGCCGTAGTGAGGAAGGGGCCAGAACAGGTAGCCGGAGCTGGGCGGTGGCCCCCCGGTACCTGGGTACCCGGATCACTACAGGGGAGTAGATTCCCCGTCCCCGGCTGAGGAGAAAGTGGAAGAGAGAGGAGAGAAAGGCACTTGGCTGCAGGGAAGAACAACAAGGGCTGCTGCACCGTGTGTGGGACACTAACACCCCGTACCAAAGGCTGCGGACACCGGCAATTCTTAGTTCACCAGTGACTCCGTGTGACTTTCTTGTGAGTACACCCGTGCCCTCGGGCATCGCACTGCAGCACTGCGCCCTGCTCCCTGCTTACCCCATCACCGGGCCCCGGGACTACCAACCCCCTACCCACGGAGGGGAGAAATAACATCTAGCTGCTCCATACCATCCCCGGGACCCCCACACTGAGCAGCGGTGGTGCCATCACCACAACCGTGGGTGGCGTCACGAACTATAACAATTCCCCTTACTAAATCCCCTTTTACTGTGGAGCCTGGGATCACAGACCGGGTCACGCCATCGTGATACCCACAGAAGTGACTCTGTGGCCCGGATCTGAGTACCCCCTGGTCCCCGGGCGACACATTTGGCGTCACGAACAGGATCGAACCCATCCAGTTACCTGGAGGAAGTGCGCCTTATTCTGGACTGTCAGCGGTGATCCGCTGCAAAAATCTTGAAATCCGCCATTTTAGCCGCCATTTTAGGCGCCAAAAACAACAACTTGGCGCCTTCTTCTCCGAGCGGTGGGCGCGAAAAAGAGGCTCCGCCCCCTGAGAACGCGGGCGGAAGTGAAGCTCCGGAGGACCGGAAGCGAAAAGAGAAACTTTAAAAGCTGCTGGAAGGACTGCTCCCGAGTACCAGGGGGGAGCAGAAAGAAGGAACCGCAGCTTATGTGACGAGGACTGTAAAGGCAGGGATGCCAGGACTCTGCCAGCATTTGGTTCCTGGAGAGGCCGCCGCAGCGATGCACCGACCCGTTACCCCTGTTACCGGTAGCGGAGCCCGCAGCACCTGTTGGGGAGGACCCAGACCTGGGGTCCCCAGGCCTCACCTTTGTCACCAACCTGCCACCGGCCCCGGCAGTCCGCCCGGCCGCGACGGAGATGACGACGGCTCCGGCAGTCCGCCCGGCCGCAACGGCAGCGAAGTACCGGTCCCGTTGACCAATTTGGGGCTGTTCCTGGACTGGGGTCAAGGGGTGCTGCCTGGGTTTTAGGGGCAGCACCAAGGCTAGGTTGTTTGGGTGGGTGACTGAAGGACCCGTTACACAGTTATTATTAAAAGTGTTATTTGTTGTTGCAACGTTGAAGCAATGTGCATCCCGCTGTGGGAAGATTGAAAATGTTTAAAATGTTTTATTCTTTTCCAGTTTAATAAAATGTCGGTGCCTAGCCGGCCCGAGGACGGGCCGTGTTTTACCAGGGGGGTGTGTGACGCCCTGGCACAGCCAGGTTGTCACATAAAGAGTTAATCCTCCTTGGTAATATGATCTCACACTGGTGCAGCCAAACAAGCACAGCCCCCAGTGTAAGGGAAAAGCAGAGGAGAGGGGAGGGGCTGGAGCAGAGAGTGTGGAGAGGTCAGAGAGAACAGAGGTCTGGAGTTCAGCTCCCGGCTGGGAGTGAAGCGTTCTCCAAGAGGACCAGGGCAGGCCGTAGTGAGGAAGGGGCCAGAACAGGTAGCCGAAGCTGGGCGGTGGCCCCTCGGTACCTGGGTACCCGGATCACTACAGGGGAGTAGATTCCCCGTCCCCGGCTGAGGAGAAAGTGGAAGAGAGAGGAGAGAAAGGCACTTGGCTGCAGGGAAGAACAACAAGGGCTGCTGCACCGTGTGTGGGACACTAACACCCCGTACCAAAGGCTGCGGACACCGGCAATTCTTAGTTCACCAGTGACTCCGTGTGACTTTCTTGTGAGTACACCCGTGCCCTCGGGCATCGCACTGCAGCACTGCGCCCTGCTCCCTGCTTACCCCATCACCGGGCCCCGGGACTACCAACCCCCTACCCACGGAGGGGAGAAATAACATCTAGCTGCTCCATACCATCCCCGGGACCCCCACACTGAGCAGCAGTGGTGCCATCACCACAACCGTGGGTGGCGTCACGAACTATAACAATTCCCCTTACTAAATCCCCTTTTACTGTGGAGCCTGGGATCACAGACCGGGTCACGCCATCGTGATACCCACAGAAGTGACTCTGTGGCCCGGATCTGAGTACCCCCTGGTCCCCGGGCGACACACTAGCACTGTCTGATCATGGCGTTGATTAATAGCTACTGTTTTGCATTTTAACATTATTGCATACATTGTCTCTGAAACAATTTTTTTTTTTTTTCACTAATTTAAAATAATTTCTACTGTTTTTGTGCTCGCTGTACTGTACATCAGAATTTTGTTCTGTTCTTGTAGGGATTGTGATTCTGTCCGCCTTTTGTATATTATTGTATTTTGAGAGATATGTGTATTAGACTGTGATATGTTAATACCCTTGAAGTCTTCACCTGTTTTTTGCAGCTACTAATTGTATACTTACATTTGCATTTTAAATCACTCTGCTAATGCAGTACCCACACAATTTGTGTTAAAAGGGCGGTGCTGCATGGCAGTTTGCACTGGACCTGTGGAAGCTAAGTTCTAGCGAAACGGCACGCCGTCGTCCGGCGTTGTATGGCTTGTCTCACCCTCCCCACCGCTTGTACCCTCATGTTTCCCCTGCAATAAAGACTGAGTTATATGGTGATCATCTGGAGTACGACTTTCTTTCTCCTTTGGATATATATATATATATATATATATATATATATATATATATATATATAACGATTGAGAGGATTTGGCATTTACGTTTGATGTTTTGAACCTGAGTTACCTGAGTGGTCTTATAATGGCTGTTAGTACATAGATCTGCATTTAGTCCTGTTTCTATAGTGATGAGATATAATATTTACTACAAAATTTTACTATCATTTTCTCACTATTATATGTGAGATTCAAGTGTTGAGTCCTTGGGTATGGACCCATTAATTTATTGGCTTCCCTTCCAACACTCTTGCACCCCTCCAATCTATCCTAAACTCTGCGGCCCGCTTAATCCACCTCTCCCCTCGCTACTCCCCAGCCTCGCCACTCTGCCAATCCCTTCACTGGCTTCCCATCGCCCAACGACTCCAGTTCAAAACATTAACCATGACATACAAAGCCATGCACAACCGGTCTCCTCCCTACATCTGTGACCTAGTCTCCCGGTACCTACCTGCACGCAACCTCAGATCCTTACAAGATCTCCTTCTCTGCTCCTCTCTTATCTCCTCTTCCCACAATCGCGTACAAGATTTCTCCCGTGCATCCCCCATACTCTGGAACGCTCTACCTCAGCACATCAGACTCTCCACTACCGTGGAAAGCTTCAAGAGGAACGTCAAGATGTACCTCTTCCAACAAGCCTACAACCTACAATAGCCCTCAGTCCAGTACACCACTGCGCAACCAGCTCTGTCCTCACCTATTGTACCATCACCCATTCCCTGTAGACTGTGAGCCCTCGCGGGCAGGGTCCTCTCTCCTCCTATACCAGTCTGTCTTGTACTGTTAATGATTGTTGTACAAATACCCTCTCTCACTTGTAAAGCGCCATGGAATAAATGGCGCTATAATAATAAATAATAATAATAATAATAATAATAATTAATTGATGCGGATACCAGCATTTGTGAACATGCAGGTCCATACCGATGAATTTTGAATGCACAAGCACACTTTATTAGTCAGCTCACAGGTCCAATGAAGGTCTGCACTGACGCAATTCCGGATTATAGATTGTGAGATACCGAGGGGAGAAGTACTAGAGAACAGGTATGTTTCCCATCGGTTCATTTCATATGTCTCCATGTACTGACTGTGGAGCAGTCAGCCCATGCAAATGGGCTGGGAAAAGCTCGGAAAGTTATATCTGGCTCAGCAATAAGTTAGTCACTGAAGCCTGTTTATTTCAGTGTAATTTTGGTTTCGGTTTTTCCTGGACTAATCAGTAGGAATGGCAGTGGGACTGGTTGCTCCCTTCTCCACATTCAATCCAGGTTTTGATTCCTCACTGGATCAGCTGAAATAATCAGGAGGCATTCAGAACAAGGAGACTGCTGAGGAGAGCAGTACAGGCTCATGGCTGCTGGTGCTGAGACTCCATACCTCCGCTTGCTGTGCTGAGGAACCGACACAGTAAGAGAATACTGTTTTGTTTGTTACATAGGTTTATTTTGTAGTTACCATTCTGTTGTTAGTTAGTGGCCAGACGGCCTTAAACATTTATTTTCCTGTTTTTGCATGTGTAACACTGAGAGATAAGTGTACACAATAAAACATTGCAGTGGCCGTATCTGTATGGAACCTGCCAGTCTGCCGCTGTCATCTATGAATCCATAGCCACTTTCTTGGACCAAAGCAAAGATCCCAGCTGAGCTATATCCCCTGTCTCACAAATGGTGGAGAATGCGGGCATTAGTGGCTATTGGACTGTAACTACAGATAAACCGTTCTATGTGCATTGGCTCTTGTTAATGTCCTGGCTGAAAGCTCCTGTGCTGCTGAAGAGCCAAGAGACCAGCAATATGGAGGAGCTGCTGAATCAGTTGGTGCAGGCCAACATTAACCAACAACAGACCAAGACTTACCTCCAGAAGGCGCTGGAGTAGCAGCACCAAATGCAACAAGAGCAGTTAAATGCAATAAAAAAGTCCTTGGTTCGGCAGCCTCGAGACGCGGAGGACTGTGCACAAGGCTCTGCCAGTGCGCAGAAAGCCGTACAAAAGACTTTACTTAAAATGACTACTGATGATGATGTGGAAGCATGTTTGGCAGTATTTGAACGTATTGCAGAACGTGAGCGCCTACCGGTGGACAAATGGGCTGAAGTGGTCGCTCCATTCCTGATCGGAGATCCGCAAAAAGCATATTATGATCTAAGTGGAGCTGATGCTATGGACTATATTAAACTAAAAGGTGAAATCCTGGCAAGGCTGGGAGTAAACACATATGTACGGGCACAGAGGGTACATCTATGGACTTTTGTGGCACATCACCCAGCTCGTTCACAAATGCATGACCTCATCCATCTGGTGAATAAATGGCGCCCGCACAGATGGTGGAACGTGTTGTCCTAGACAAGTACCTGCGATCCTTACCGGCTAAGATCCAAAGGTGGGTCGGACAGGGTGACCCAACTAGCGCTGACCAGTTAGTGAAAATGGTCGAGCGTTACAGCGCTTCTGAAAGCCTACTCCAGTGGATGCTTTCGCCTTGCTGGGGTTCTAGGAAATCGCCTGAAAGTCCTGCTAAAACTACTCCTTTTTCAAAAGAAGAGAATGTTGCAACTAGGGGTAGCAGGTCCACAAAGGACTATGTTAGCGGTGTAATTTCTCAGCAACTCAACAGGCCCAGACTGAAGTCCCCAACTGGGAAGCAAGGGCCTATTCAGTGTTGGTGATGTCGTGGGCTCAGCCACGTAGCTGCTAACTGCCCATTAACTACAGAGCCGATGGACTATAACACTACAAGGTGTCTGTCATTATATGTACAGTCTGTGCTGCGGAGATCCTCACGGGAAATGAAAAACATGTGTGTTGCATTGAGGTCAACGGCTATAGTGTGAAAGCCATCTTAGACTCTGACAGTCAAGTAACCTTGGTACATGCTAGCTTGGTGGACCCTGGAGCAATAACAGATTCAACTGTGGGCATTAGTTCCATACATGGCGATGCTAAAAAACTACCCCACAGCCTGGGTAACTCTTGCCACACTCTTGGGGGCCAAAAGACATCAGGTGGTGATCGTAATGACTATGTTGCATAGTGTAATCCTGGGGAGAGACTTTCCCTTATTCTGGGACTTGTGCAACATTAAAAATGGCGTGAACACCCCGGTTGAAGAAAAACTGGTGAACGATACCCTGGGGCTTGCCCCTGAGCCACTGGAGCAAGATGATGGGGGACCCACCACAGGGGTAGCTCCAGAATCTGTACACTCTCCTCTGGGTGTGTTTGCAGGCGAGGCGGACACGCTAGAGGATGGTATAGAGATGCCAGGTCTTGAGGTGGCCCGTGATAATTTCGGGACTGCTCAACACCAAGATCCTACTACAAGGGCATGGGAAAATGTGAAGGTCTCTGAGGGAAACCCAGGGAAACCCAGGGGCTCAAAATGAGTTTCCACATGTGGCAGTGCAACAGGGCATGCTGTACCACATTGACAAGATGCGAGGAGTGGTGGTGGAACAGCTAGTGGTACCAAAATCTTTTCGTCAGGTGGTTTTAGACCTGGCACATAAACATCCCTTGGGGGGCCACCTGGCTAGAGAAAAGACAAAATACCGTATTCTGCAACGTTTCTTTTGGCTGGGTCAGATGGGAGATGTAACTCAGTACTGTCAGTCCTGTCCTACATGCCAGTTGACTGCACCTATGACACATTTTAGAAGCCCCTTTGTACCCTTGCCAATAATAGAGGTGCCCTTTGAGAGGATAGTAATGGATTTAGTCAGTCCATTAGTTAAATCTGCCAGGGGTCATCAATACATTTTGGTGGTACTGGATTACGCCACCCGTTATCCGGAGGCTGTACCCTTACGGAATGCCAATGCAAAAGCAATTTCAAAGGAGCTTTTAACATGTTTTCTCGCACAGGCATTCCAAAAGAGATACTTATGGATCAGGGGACCCCCTTTATGTCTCATATACTTAAAGAACTATGTAAATTACTAAAAATCTCCCACCTGCGTACCTCAGTGTATCACCCTCAAACTGACGGTCTGGTCGAGCGCTTTAATAAAACCCTAAAGAGGATGTTGAAAAGGGTGGTGGATAAGGACGTAAGGGATTGGGATGCTCTCCTGCTATATCTCTTGTTCGCCATACGAGAGGTACCCCAATCCTCCACGGGCTTTTCACCTTTTGAATTGGTCTATGGGCGGTGTCCCAGAAGACTGTTGGATATTGCCAAGGAGACTTGAGAGCAAGAGGTGACTCCTTACCGCAGTGTAGTTGAACATATAACAATCATGCAGGACAGAATTGCGGCAGTTATGCCAATAGTCAAAGAATGTTTGGAGCGCGCCCAACGCGCCCAAAGCAGGGTGTACAACCGGGCGGCTAAAACACGAGTTTTTCAACCTGGGGAGAGGGTGTTAGTGTTGGTACCTACTGTAGAAAATAATTTCTTGCAAAATGGCAGGGGGCATACGAGGTGCTGTAAAAAATAAGTGAAGTGAATTATAAGGTACACCAACCAGACAAGAGAAAACCCCAACAAATCTACCACATAAACTTGCTTAAGTTCCTGGTGGGACAGAGAGAGTCTGGTAGCAGAGACTACCCTTGATAGTGGGCCTCGAGTGGCACCAACATCTGAGGTAAGTGACCCCCAGATAGTACCACCAGAGGTGGCTATTGCAGACACGCTATCCAAGACCCAAATACAAGAAACCAAGGCGTTCATACAGAGAAACGCAGATATTTTTTCCGAACTACCCGGCCGTACTCACCTAATTAAACATGACATTGTCACCGACCCTCAGACACGAGTACGGTTAAAACCATATCGAATTCCATTGCCCAGGAAGTAAAGAAAATGCTGGCGCTCGGGGTTATTGCGGAGTCCCGGAGTGAGTGGGCTAGTCCTATCGTACTGGTGCCCAAGCCCGATGGGTCTATCCGGTTTTGTAATGATTTTCGCAAGTTAAATGAGGTATCGAAATTCGATGCCTACCCCATGCCAAGAGTTGATGAACTTATAGAGAGACTAGGTTCAGCCAGATACATATCCACTATTGACTTAACAAAAAGTTATTGGCAGATTCCCCTCACTGACTCGGCCAAAGAGAAAACTGCCTTTGTTATGCCACAGGGACTGTTCCAGTATCGGGATATGCCATTTGGGTTGCATGGAGCCCAAGCCACCTTCCAAAGACTAATGGATATCATCCTAAAGCCCCGTGTCCAGTATGCAGCCGCATATTTGGACGATATCATTATCTTTAGTGATAACTGGGAAACTCATTTGCCGAAGGTACAAGCTGTCTTGCACTCTCTAAGGGCTGCCAGGTTGACTGCCAATCCCAAGAAGTGTACATTGGGGTTGGAAGAAGCTCGCTATCTGGGATACATGATTGGTAGGGGAGTTATAAAACCTCAGGCTAAAAAAAGTGGACGCCATTCAGAATTGGCCACAACCAGTCACCAAAAGACAGGTCAGAGCCTTTTTGAGGATCATTGGTTATTACCAGCGGTTCATCAAAAATTTTGCTACTATCGCAGCCCCACTCACAGATCTTACCAAGGGGTCAACCTCTGTCTCAATAAAGTGGAACGCAGAAGCAGAGAACGTCTTTCAAGGGTTGAAAAAGGCTTTATGTGACCAACCAGTGTTGGTTACCCCAAACTTTAAACGGGAGTTTATTGTTCAAACAGATGCCTCTGGTGGGCCAACTAAGCAGAAAACTTAAGGAGGCAGAAAAAAAATACAGTGTGGTTGAGCGAGAAGCCTTAGCTGTGAAGTGGGCCCTGGAAACCCTGCGCTATTATTTACTAGGACGCCAATTTAGCCTAGTGACTAGAGTTGAGTGCGGTTCGCGGTTCTCCAGTTCGCGGCTCGAGTGATTTTGGGGGCTGTTCTAGATCGAACTAGAACTCGAGCTTTTTGCTAAAGCTCGATAGTTCTAGATACGTTCGAGAAAGGTTCTAGCAGCAAAAAGACAAGCTAATTACTAGCTGGCTTTCCGCTGTAATAGTGTAAGTCACTCTGTGACTCACACTATTATGAAATTTCAGCGTATAGTGTGCGGGAACAGCGCATTCAGATCACTGCTGTTTGGATAATGTTTTTTTTTTCCTTGTCTTCCTTCCCTAAGCGCGCGCGTGTAGTGGGGCGGGCCAGAATGTCAGCCAATCCCAGACACACACACAGCTAAGTGGACTTTTAGCCAGAGAAGCAACGGCATGTGTGATAGGATGTCCATGTCACATGTCCATGCATTATAAAAACGGACATTTTCCTCCAGCACGCCATTATCTGCCTTCTGCGTCTTGGTTTCAGTCATCGCTGGTGTAGCTCCTGTCTTCGATACTGCTGTGTACGCTCTATACACAGAGCTATACAGAATAGGGATAGAAGTTTCTATTAGTCCTTTTAAGGGCTAACACCGGCAGGGTTAGAGCCATAGGTGACAGTCAGGTTACGTGAAAACAGATTTTAACAGCTACACAAGATGACAGCGTCTGTGTAGCTAAGGTCAGGGATTTCCTCGCTGCATTTCCCCATTAGGAGGGATAGAAAGGGAGGCTTCCTTTCCTCTACCCAGACCCACAACCCTGCCACTGTACCCTCCTGCCCTTTGCACACTCAAGCTCATTGTTACTAAGCCATTATACTAGCAAACACTGAGTAAACTTAGTGGCATCCTAAAAGTGGCTGTTGGACTTCCATTAGTGTCCCACTGGTGCAAAGATATTTGCAGCACCTCTGCATTGCACACTCAACCTCATTGTTACAAAGCCATTATAATACCAAACACTGAGTAAACTTAGTGGCATCCTAAAAGTGGCTGTTGGAATTCCATTAGTGTCCCACTGGTGCAAATCTATGTGCAGTACCTCTGCATTGCACTCTCAAACTCATTGTTACTAAGCCATTATACTAGCAAACACTGAGTAAACTTAGTGGCATCCTAAAAGTGGCTAATGGACTCCCATTAGTGTCCCACTAGTGCAAAGATATTTTCAGCACCTCTGCATTGCACACTCAAGCTCCTTGTTACAAAGCCATTATAATACCAAACACTGAGGAAACTTAGTGGCATCCTAAAAGTGGCTGTTGGACTTCCATTAGTGTCCCACTGGTGCAAATCTATGTGCAGCACCTCTGCATTGCACACTCAAACTCATTGTTACTAAGCCATTATACTAGGAAACACTGAGTAAACTTAGTGGCATCCTAAAAGTGGCTGTTGGACTTCCATTAGTGTCCCACTAGTGCAAAGATATTTGCAGCACCTCTGCATTGCACACTCAAGCTCATTGTTACAAAGCCATTATAATACCAAACACTGAGGAAACTTAGTGGCATCCTAAAAGTGGCTGTTGGACTTCCATTAGTGTCCCACTGGTGCAAACCTATGTGCAGCACCTCTGCATTGCACACTCAAACTCATTGTTACTAAGCCATTATACTAGCAAACACTGAGTAAACTTAGTGGCATCCTAAAAGTGGCTATTCGACTTCCATTAGTGTCCCACTGGTGCAAATCTATGTGCAGCACCTCTGCATTGCACACTCAAACTCATTGTTACTAAGTCATTATACTAGCAAACTATGCTGCCAGTTTAAGGGCCGTAGTTGCATTGTCAGGGATAGTTATTGTTGTTTATTCTGCTGTTAATAAAGCTAGACCACCACTGCAATCTACACCACCTCTCAATTTTTACTACCACATTTTAAGTGCACAATCTTGTCACAATCAAAATAAGTGGCAAAATGACAGATTCTGGTGGAAAGGGGAAGAGGCGTGTTGGAAAAGGAAAAAAAGGGTTTGTCCATAAGGAAGGTGGCAAAGCTCCATTAACATCTGCTGAAGATAGACCATCTTCCAGCAAAAGTAAGATGTCTACTACTCACCGTGGACATTCCGATGTGCTCCCTTTTTTACGGCCACGAACAACTGGAACAAAGGTAGATGATGGCCAAAAAAGGAAAATGCTTGAATGGATCTCAAGTGGTCCAACAAGTGCCCTCTCCTCCACCTCAACTACCGCATCCAAAAAACACCAGTCCTCTGAGTTGTCATCCCAATCACACTTGCTTTCTCCCAGCTCTGAAGTCTCCATCTGCCCTGCACAGTATGGTGGAACTGAGATGGCTGAGTCTGCAGAGCTGTTCAGTCACACTATAGCCTGGGAATCAGAGGTCTGCTCCCAAACTACAGTGAGTACAGACCAGGAAATGGTCTGCAGTGATGCGCAGAACCTTTGTGACTCTGATTCAGGCCGTGATGACCAAGTTTCTGAGCATAATGTTGACCCTTATTCACAAACTGAAACACCTGTGGTAATAGACAATGAGGAACATACTGATGACGATGAGACGCAGATACCAGATTGGGATGACAACTTAAATATTCGGTCAGGGCAAGAAGAGGCTCGGTCTGAGGGTGAGGGGAGTGCAAACACAACAATTGATGAGGAAGTTCTAGATCCCACCTACTGTCAACCCACAGTCAGGCCCTCGAGGAGGTCAACAGAGACGGTGGAGGAGGATGCAACTGACAACGAAGTTACCTTGCGCCTTCCTGGACAGAGTCGGAGTACTGGTAGCACGTCTACAACTGCATCCTCAGCCACCACTGTGCCTCTGAGCAGTAGTCAGGGTGGCTCAGCAGGTCACATGCCCTCTAAGCCTTGCCTAGCCTGGTCCTTTTTTGACATAGCAAAAGATCACCCAAATTATGTGATCTGTAAAATTTGTCGTGATTCTGTTAGTAGAGGGCAAAACCTCAGCAGTTTGACAACTTCTTCCATGAATCGTCACATGAATAAATATCATATGTCCCAGTGGGAAGCTCACCGTGCTGCAATGCGGCCTAGCAGAGCGAACCATCCACCACCTGCCCCTTCCAGTGCATCCGCGCGCTCTTCATCTTCTAGGACTGTGGGGACAGCTGTCACATCTGGTTTTCTACGCACAACTTCCACCACTGTAACCACAACAGGCAGTTTTCTTGGTAGGTCGTCAGTGGGTTTGGAAGGGGAATCAAGTGCGTTTGTACAGCTCTCTCAGACATCGATAGCACCAACGTTGGATGAAGGCAACATCATGTCTACGCCTGCACTTTCCTCACAAACCTGCATTTTTCCAGGGATACCCTACTCAACACCGTCTACACACAGCAGCCAGATCTCTGTCCCTCAGATGTGGACAAATAAAAGGCCATTTCCTGCGACCCATGACAAAGCTAAGAGGTTGACTTTATCCCTCTGTAAGCTCTTGGCTACCGAAATGCTGCCTTTCCACCTGGTGGACACACAGGATTTTAGAGACCTTATGTCTGTCGCTGTGCCCCAGTACCAGATGCCCAGTCGCCACTACTTCTCTAAGAAAGGTGTGCCTGCGCTACACCAGCATGTCGCACACAACATCACCGCTTCCTTGAGAAACTCTGTGTGTGAATGGGTGCATTTCACCACCGATACTTGGACCAGTAAGCATGGACAGGGACGTTACATGTCGCTGACTGGGCACTGGGTAACTATGGTGATAGATGGTGAAGGGTCTGCTGCACAAGTCTTGCCGTCCCCACGACTTTTGTGTCAATCCTCTGTCTGTCCAAGTTCCGCCACTGCTTCTGCCTCCTCCACCTCATCTGGGTCCTCCACCTCCGCCCCAAGCCTGCCTGGTCAGGCCACCAGCATTCTCACTGCGCAGAAGGAATCACGCACCCCTCATTACTATACTGGCAGCAGAGCGCAACGGCATCAGGCGGTCTTTAGCTTGACATGTCTTGAAAATAGGAGTCACACAGCGGATGAGTTGTGGGCAGCTCTGGAGACTGAGTTTAATAAATGGTTGTCTCCACTCAACCTGCAGCCTGGTAAGGCCGTGTGCGACAATGCTGCAAACCTGGGTGCGGCCCTTCGCCTGGGCAAGGTGACACACGTGCCTTGTATGGCTCACGTGTTGAACCTTGTTGTTCAGCAATTTTTAACACACTATCCCCGCCTAGATGGCCTTCTGAACAGGGCACGAAAACTGTCTGCTCACTTCCGCCATTCAACCATCGCTGCTGAGCGACTTGCATTGCTCCAGAAGTCTTTCGGCCTGCCGGTTCATCGCCTGAAATGCGATGTGGCGACACGCTGGAATTCGACTCTCCACGTGTTACAGCGACTGTGGCAGCACCGCCGAGCCCTGGTGCAATACGTCATGATGTATAGCCTGGGCTAACGAGATGCAGAGGTGGGGCAGATAACCCTGATGGAGTGGTCTCAGATCAAGGACCTATGCACCCTTCTGCACAGTTTCGACATGGCGACGAATATGTTTAGCGCTGACAATGCCATTATCAGCATGACAATTCCAGTCATTTACATGCTGGAGCACACGCTAAACACTATTCGGAGTCAGGGGATGGGACAACAGGAAGGGGAGGAACTACAGGAGGATTCATATGCACAAGACACAACAACATCACTAAGGTCCAGACGTTCATCATCACCAACGCGGCAGGCATGGGACCATGGGGGACAGGGATCAACAAGGGCGCATGGTAGCAGGCGAAATGTTGAGGAAGGTGCAGGAGAACATGAAGAAATGGAGGACGACCTGTCCATGGACGACTCAGCGGATGAGGGAGACCTTGGTCAAATTTCAGTTGAAAGAGGTTGAGGGGAGATATCAGAGGAAGAAAGAACGGTTAGCACCTCTATGCCACAAACACAGCGTGGACTTGGTCCGCATGGCTGCGCAAGACACATGAGTGCCTTCTTGCTGCACTACCTCCAACATGACCCTCGTATTGTCAAAATTAGAAGTGATGATGACTACTGGCTTGCCACACTATTAGATCCCCGGTACAAGTCCAAATTTTGTGACATAATTCCAGCCATAGAAAGAAACGCACATATGCAGGAGTATCAGCAGAAGCTGTTACTCGATCTTAGCTCGGCTTTTCCACCAAACAACCGTGCAGGTGCAGGGAGTGAATCTCCCAGTTGTAACTTGACAACAATGGGACGGTCTCGTCATCTTCAACAGTCTACCCGTACCAGTAGCACCGTATCTGGAGCTGGTAACAGCAATTTTATTGAATCTTTTCATAATTTTTTTAGACCCTCCTTTGCAAGGCCACCAGAGACAACAAGTCTGACACATAGTCAACGGCTGGAGAGGATGATACAGGAGTATCTCCAAATGAACATCGATGCCATTACTTTGCAAATGGAGACTTGCTCATTTTGGGCTTCAAATCTTGAAAAATGGCCAGAGCTCTCCACTTACGCCTTGGAGATTTTGTCGTGTCCAGCTGCCAGCGTTGTCTCTGAACGTGTCTTCAGTGCTGCTGGGTGTGTGCTGACAGATAAGCGCACGCGTCTGTCCAGTGACAATGTGGACAGACTAACGTTCATCAAAATGAACAAGTCATGGATCCAAAAGGAATTTACTACCCCTGTGTCATCCTGGGGAGAGTAAATGCTTGTGTATTTTGAATGTGCTTGATGCAAATCTAGCTGTGAAGTGTACAACTAGGGCACAAGTGCTGCCACTGATGGGGTGTCTGTGTGGCCCAATTTTTGGAAAAAAGGGAGACTCTTCTTGGAGTAACCCTTGCTGTGTTTTTAAAAATGATCCAAGATGCACAGCGCTGGGATCAGGAAAGACTTTGCTACCTACCCCGGTGTCATCCTGGGGACGGTTAAGTATGGCGTATTTTTGAATGTGCTTGATGCAAATCTAGCTGTGAAGTGTACAACTGGGGCACAAGTGCTGCCACTGAAGGGGTGGGTGTGTGTGGGGCCCAATTTTTGGAAAAAATGGAGACTCCGCTTGGAGTAACCCTTGCTTACATTGTTTTTAAAAATGATCCAAGATGCACAGCGCTGGGATCAGGAAAGACTTTGCTACCTACCCCAGTGTCATCCTGGGGACGGTTAAGTATGGCGTATTTTTGAATGTGCTTGATGCAAATCTAGCTGTGAAGTGTACAACTGGGGCACAAGTGCTGCCACTGAAGGGGTGGGTGTGTGTGTGGCCCAATTTTTGGAAAAAAGGGAGACTCCGCTTGGAGTAACCCTTGCTTACATTGTTTTTAAAAATGATTCAAGATGCACAGCGCTGGGATCAGGAAAGACTTTGCTACCTACCCCAGTGTCATCCTGGGGACGGTTAAGTATGGCGTATTTTTGAATGTGCTTGATGCAAATCTAGCTGTGATGTGTACAACTGGGGCACAAGTGCTGCCACTGAAGGGGTGGGTGTGTGTGGGGCCCAATTTTTGGAAAAAAGGGAGACTCCGCTTGGAGTCACCTTGCGGTGTTTTACATGATTTTAGAAGGGCGTGCCATGCCTATATCTGTGTCTCCTCCTCTTTTTCCTTGTCCTGCTGTTTTGTTTTCGCATGAGTATATGTCCTTGTCACTTTCCCATGTGTTTGTGTTGTGTTGTGAGTTGTTTGTCACCTTTTGGACACCTTTGAGGGTGTTTTCTAGGTGTTTTTATGTGTTTGTGATTGCCTGCCATTGTTTCTTATGCGGTTCGAGTTCGGTTCGTCGAATGTTCGCCGAACCGAACTCGAACGAGACGCCCGTTCGGCGAACCGAACTCGAGCCGAACCGCGACCAGTTCGCTCATCTCTACTAGTAACGGACCATTCACCCCTGACATGAATGTCCCAGGCAAAAGAGGGCAATGCGCGGGTGACACGCTGGTTCTTGGCGTTACATATTTTAAATTTTCAGTGTAGCACAGAGCAGGCAAGGCGCATGGGAACGCAGACGCGTTGTCTAGAACGCACTGCTTGGTAAGTCATTGTGTCCGACCCAACGGGCTCGAACAAAGGGGGGATGAATGTGAGATGTCGAGAGGAGAAGTACTAGAGAACAGGTATGTTTCCCCTCGGTTCATTTCATATGTTCCCATGTACTGAATGTGGAGCAGTCAGCCCATGCAAATGGGCTGGGAAAAGCTGGGAAAGTCAGATCTGGCTCAGCAATAAGTTAGTCACTGAAGCCTGTTTATTTCAGTGTAGTTTTGGGCTCGGTTTTTCCTGGAGTAATCAGTAGGAATGGCAGTGGGACTGGTTGCTCCCTTCTCCACATTTAATCCAGGTTTTGATTCCTCACTGGATCAGCTGAAATAATCAGGAGGCATTCAGAACAAGGAGACTGCTGAGGAGAGTAGTACAGGCTCATAGCTGCTGGTGCTGAGACTCCATACCTCCACTTGCTGTGCTGAGGAACTGACACAGTAAGAGAATACTATTTTGTTTCTTACATAGGTTTATTTTGTAGTTAGCATTCTGTTAGTTAGTGGCCAGACGGCCTTAGACATTTATTTTCCTGTTTTAGCATGTGTAACACTGAGAGATAAGTGTACACAATAAAAAAATGGCAGTGGCCGTATCTGTGTGGAACCTGCCAGTCTGCCGCTGTCATCTGTGAATCCATAGCCACTTTCTTGGACCAAAGCAAAGATCCCAGCTGAGCTATATCCCCTGTCTCACTATATATATATATATATATATATATATATACAGTTAGGTCCAGAAATATTTGGACAGTGACACAATTTTCGCGAGTTGGGCTCTGCATGCCACCACATTGGATTTGAAATGAAACCTCTACAACAGAATTCAAGTGCAGATTGTAACGTTTAATTTGAAGGTTTGAACAAAAATATCTGATAGAAATTGTAGGAATTGTACACATTTCTTTACAAACACTCCACATTTTAGGAGGTCAAAAGCAATTGGACAAATAAACCAAACCCAAACAAAATATTTTTATTTTCAATATTTTGTTGCGAATCCTTTGGAGGCAATCACTGCCTTAAGTCTGGAACCCATGGACATCACCAAACGCTGGGTTTCCTCCTTTTTAATGCTTTGCCAGGCCTTTACAGCCGCAGCCTTCAGGTCTTGCTTGTTTGTGGGTCTTTCCGTCTTAAGTCTGGATTCGAGCAAGTGAAATGCATGCTCAATTGGGTTAAGATCTGGTGATTGACTTGGCCATTGCAGAATGTTCCACTTTTTTGCACTCATGAACTCCTGGGTAGCTTTGGCTGTATGCTTGGGGTCATTGTCCATCTGTACTATGAAGCGTCGTCCGATCAACTTTGCGGCATTTGGCTGAATCTGGGCTGAAAGTATATCCCGGTACACTTCAGAATTCATCCGGCTACTCTTGTCTGCTGTTATGTCTAGAGTTGAGCGCGGTTCGTGGTTCGTGGTTCTCCAGTTCGCGGCTCGAGTGATTTTGGGGCATGTTCTAGATCGAACTAGAACTCGAGCTTTTTGCAAAAGCTCGATAGTTCTAGAAACGTTCGAGAACGGTTCTAGCAGCCAAAAAACAGCTAAATCCTAGCTTGGTTTCTGCTGTAATAGTGTAAGTCACTCTGTGAATCAAACTATTATCACATTTCAGTGTATAGTGTGCGTGAACAGCGCCTTCAGATCACTGCTGTTTCTATAATGGCGATCGCCATTTTTTTTTTTTTTTTTCTTGTCTTCCTTCCCTAAGCGCGCGCGTCTTGTGGGGCGGGCCAGCATGTCAGCCAATCACAGACACACACACACCTAAGTGGACTTTGAGCCAGAGAAGCAACGGCATGTGTGATAGGATCTGCATGTCACATGTCCCTGCATTATAAAACCGGACATTTTCTTCACGAACGCCATTATCTGCCTTCTGCGTCTTTGGTGTCAGACATCAGTGTCGCAGCTCCGTCCTCCTGAGTCCTATAGCCGATACAGCTGTATGCGCTGCATACACAGCGTTAGACAGCTTAGGGAGAGCACATTCTAGCAGTCCTTTTAAGGGCTCAAAGCGGCAGGGTCAGAGAGCCATAAGTGACAGGTCCTGCAAACAGCAACAGCGTCTGTGTAGCCCAGGTCAGGGATTTCCTCCCTGCATTTCACCATTAGGAGGGAATAGAAAGGCAGGCTTCCATTCCTCTACCCAGAGCACCACAATCCTGCCACTGTACCCTCTTGTCCTCTGCACACTCCAACTCATTCTAAGTAAGCCATTATACTAGCAAACATTCAGTGTACCTAGTGGCATCCTATACGTGGCTATTGGACTTTGCTATAGTCCCACTAGTGCCAAGACATTTGCAGCACGTCTGCCTGCGTTGCACACTCCAACTAATTATAACTAAGCCATTATACTAGCACACACTCAGTGTACCTAGTGGCATCCTATACGTGGCTATTGGACTTTGCTATAGTCCCACTAGTGCCAAGACATTTGCAGCACGTCTGCCTGCGTTGCACACTCCAACTAATTATAACTAAGCCATTATACTAGCACACACTCAGTGTACCTAGTGGCATCCTAAACGTGGCTATTGGACTTTGCTATAGTCCCACTAGTGCCAAGACATTTGCAGCACGTCTGCCTGCGTTGCACACTCCAACTAATTATAACTAAGCCATTATACTAGCACACACTCAGTGTACCTAGTGGCATCCTATACGTGGCTATTGGACTTTGCTATAGTCCCACTAGTGCCAAGACATTTGCAGCACGTCTGCCTGCGTTGCACACTCCAACTAATTATAACTAAGCCATTATACTAGCACACACTCAGTGTACCTAGTGGCATCCTATACGTGGCTATTGGACTTTGCTATAGTCCCACTAGTGCCAAGACATTTGCAGCACGTCTGCCTGCGTTGCACACTCCAACTAATTATAACTAAGCCATTATACTAGCACACACTCAGTGTACCTAGTGGCATCCTATACGTGGCTATTGGACTTTGCTATAGTCCCACTAGTGCCAAGACATTTGCAGCACGTCTGCCTGCGTTGCACACTCCAACTAATTATAACTAAGCCATTATACTAGCACACACTCAGTGTACCTAGTGGCATCCTATACGTGGCTATTGGACTTTGCTATAGTCCCACTAGTGCCAAGACATTTGCAGCACGTCTGCCTGCGTTGCACACTCCAACTAATTATAACTAAGCCATTATACTAGCACACACTCAGTGTACCTAGTGGCATCCTATACGTGGCTATTGGACTTTGCTATAGTCCCACTAGTGCCAAGACATTTGCAGCACGTCTGCCTGCGTTGCACACTCCAACTAATTATAACTAAGCCATTATACTAGCACACACTCAGTGTACCTAGTGGCATCCTATACGTGGCTATTGGACTTTGCTATAGTCCCACTAGTGCCAAGACATTTGCAGCACGTCTGCCTGCGTTGCACACTCCAACTAATTATAACTAAGCCATTATACTAGCACACACTCAGTGTACCTAGTGGCATCCTATACGTGGCTATTGGACTTTGCTATAGTCCCACTAGTGCCAAGACATTTGCAGCACGTCTGCCTGCGTTGCACACTCCAACTAATTATAACTAAGCCATTATACTAGCACACACTCAGTGTACCTAGTGGCATCCTATACGTGGCTATTGGACTTTGCTATAGTCCCACTAGTGCCAAGACATTTGCAGCACGTCTGCCTGCGTTGCACACTCCAACTAATTATAACTAAGCCATTATACTAGCACACACTCAGTGTACCTAGTGGCATCCTATACGTGGCTATTGGACTTTGCTATAGTCCCACTAGTGCCAAGACATTTGCAGCACGTCTGCCTGCGTTGCACACTCCAACTAATTATAACTAAGCCATTATACTAGCACACACTCAGTGTACCTAGTGGCATCCTATACGTGGCTATTGGACTTTGCTATAGTCCCACTAGTGCCAAGACATTTGCAGCACGTCTGCCTGCGTTGCACACTCCAACTAATTATAACTAAGCCATTATACTAGCACACACTCAGTGTACCTAGTGGCATCCTATACGTGGCTATTGGACTTTGCTATAGTCCCACTAGTGCCAAGACATTTGCAGCACGTCTGCCTGCGTTGCACACTCCAACTAATTATAACTAAGCCATTATACTAGCACACACTCAGTGTACCTAGTGGCATCCTATACGTGGCTATTGGACTTTGCTATAGTCCCACTAGTGCCAAGACATTTGCAGCACGTCTGCCTGCGTTGCACACTCCAACTAATTATAACTAAGCCATTATACTAGCACACACTCAGTGTACCTAGTGGCATCCTATACGTGGCTATTGGACTTTGCTATAGTCCCACTAGTGCAAAGACATTAGCAGAGCACATCTGCCTGCATTGCACACTCCAAGTTTTTTAAACTAAGCAATTTTACTAGCAAACACTCAGTGTACCTAGTGGCATCCTATACGTGGCTATTGGACTTTGCTATAGTCCCACTAGTGCAAAGACATTTGCAGAGCACGTCTGCCTGCATTGCACACTACAACTTTTTTAAACTAAGCAATTTTACTAGCAAACACTCAGTGTACCTAGTGGCATCCTATACGTGGCTATTGGACTTTGCTATAGTCCCACTAGTGCCAAGACATTTGCAGCACGTCTGCCTGCGTTGCACACTCCAACTAATTATAACTAAGCCATTATACTTGCACACACTAAGTGTTTTTTAGTGGCATCCTATACGTGGCTATTGGACTTTGCTATAGTCCTACTAGTGCCAAGACATTTGCAGAGCGCATCTGCCTGCGTTGCACACTCCAACTAATTATAACTAAGCCATTATACTAGCACACACTCAGTGAACCTAGTGGCATCCTATACGTGGATATTGGACTTTGCTATAGTCCCACTAGTGCCAAGACATTTGCAGCACGTCTGCCTGCGTTGCACACTCCAACTAATTATAACTAAGCCATTATACTAGCACACACTCAGTGTACCTAGTGGCATCCTATACGTGGCTATTGGACTTTGCTATAGTCCCACTAGTGCCAAGACATTTGCAGCACGTCTGCCTGCGTTGCACACTCCAACTAATTATAACTAAGCCATTATACTAGCACACACTCAGTGTACCTAGTGGCATCCTATACGTGGCTATTGGACTTTGCTATAGTCCCACTAGTGCCAAGACATTTGCAGCACGTCTGCCTGCGTTGCACACTCCAACTAATTATAACTAAGCCATTATACTAGCACACACTCAGTGTACCTAGTGGCATCCTATACGTGGCTATTGGACTTTGCTATAGTCCTACTAGTGCCAAGACATTTGCAGAGCGCATCTGCCTGCGTTGCACACTCCAACGAATTATAACTAAGTTACATTGTCAGGGATATTTATTCTTTATTATTCTGCTGTTAATAAAGCTAGACCACCACTGCAATCTTCACCACCTCTCAATTTTTACTACCACATTTTCAGTCCACAATCTTGTCGCAATCAACATGAGTGGCAAAATGACAGATGCTGGTGGAAAGGGGAAGAGGCGTGGTGGAAAAGGCAAAAAAGGTTTTGTCAATGGGGAAGGTGCCAAAGCTCCATTATCATCTGCTGAAGATAGACCATCTACTAGCAAAAGTAAGATGTCTACTACTTATTGTGGACAATCCGATGTGCTCCCTTTTTTACGGACACGAACAAGAGGAACAAAGGTAGATGATGGGCAAAAAAGGAAAATGCTTGAATGGATCTCAAGTGGTCCAACAAGTGCCCTCTCAGCCACTTCAAGTACCGCATCCAAAAAACACCATTCCTCTGAGTTGTCATCCCAATCACACTTGATTTCTCCCAGCTCTGAAGTCTCCATCAGCCCTGCACAGTATGGTGGAACTGAGATGGCTGAGTCTGCAGAGCTGTTCAGTCACACTATAGCCTGGGAATCAGAGGTCTGCTCCCAAGCTACAGTGAGTACAGAACAGGAAATGGTCTGCAGTGATGCCCAGAACCTTTGTGACTCAGATTCAGGCCGTGAGGACCAAGTTTCTGAGCATAATGTTGACCCTTTGTCACAAACTGTAACACCTGTGGTTATAGACAATGAGGAACATACTGATGAAGATGAGACGCAGATACCCGATTGGGATGACAACTTAAATATTCGGTCAGGGCAAGAAGAGGCTCGGTCTGAGGGGGAGGGGAGTGCGAACACAACAATTGATGATGACGTTCTAGATCCCACCTACTGTCAACCCCCAGTCAGGCACTCGAGGAGGTCAACAGAGGCGGTGGAGGAGGATGCAACCGACGACGAAGTTACCTTGCGCCTTCCTGGACAGAGTCGGAGCACTGGTAGCACGTCTACAACTGCATCCTCAGCCACCACTCTGCCTATGAGCATTATTCGGGGTGGATCAACAGGTCGCATGGCCTCTAAGCCTTGCCTAGCCTGGGCCTTTTTTCACATCGAAAAAGATCGCCCAACTCATGTGATATGTAACATTTGTCATGATTCTGTTAGTAGAGGTCAAAACCTCAGCAGTTTGACAACTTCTTCCATGAATCGTCACATGAATAAATATCATAAGTCCCGGTGGGAAGCTCACCGTGCTGCAATGCCGGCTAGCGGAGCGAACCATCCACCGCCCGCCCCTTCCAGTGCATCCGCGCGCTCTTCATCTTCTAGGACTGTGGGGACAGCTGTCACACCTGTTTTTCCACGCAAAACTTCCACCACTGTAACCGCAACAGGCAGTTTGCTTGTAAGGTCGTCAGTTGGTTTGGAAGGGGAAACAAGTGAGTGTGTACAGCTCTCTCAGACATCGATAGCACCAACGTTGGATGAAGGCAACATCATGTCTCCGCCTGCACTTTCCTCACAAACCTGCATTTTTCCAGGGACACCCTACTCAACACCGTCTACACACAGCAGCCAGATCTCTGTCCCTCAGATGTGGTCAAATAAAAGGCCACTTCCTCCGACCCATGACAAAGCTAAGAGGTTGACTCTATCCCTCTGTAAGCTGTTGGCTACCGAAATGCTGCCTTTCCGCCTAGTGGACACACAGGATTTTAGAGACCTTATGTCTGTCGCTGTGCCCCAGTACCAGATGCCTAGTCGCCACTACTTCTCTAAGAAAGGTGTGCCCGCGCTACACCAGCATGTCGCACACAACATCACCGCTTCCTTGAGAAACTCTGTGTGTGAACGGGTGCATTTCACCACCGATACTTGGACCAGTAAGCATGGACAGGGACGTTACATGTCGCTGACTGGGCACTGGGTAACTATGGTGATAGATGGTGAAGGGTCTGCTGCACAAGTCTTGCCGTCCCCACGACTTGTGTGTCAATCCTCTGTCTGTCCAAGTTCCGCCACAGCTTCTGCATCCTCCACCTCATCTGGGTCCTCCACCTCCGCCCCAAGCCTGCCTGGTCAGGCCACCAGCGTTCTCACTGCGCAGAAGGAATCACGCACGCCTCATTACTATGCTGGCAGCCGAGCGCAACGGCATCAGGCGGTCTTTAGCTTGACATGTCTTGGTAATAAGAGTCACACAGCTGAGGAGTTGTGGTCAGCTCTGCGGTCCGAGTTTAATAAATGGTTGTCTCCACTCAACCTGCAGCCTGGTAAGGCCGTGTGCGACAATGCTGCAAACCTGGGTGCGGCCCTTCGCCTGGGCAAGGTGACACACGTACCTTGTATGGCTCACGTGTTGAACCTTGTCGTGCAGCAATTTTTAACACACTATCCCGGCCTAGATGGCCTTCTGAACAGGGCACGAAAACTGTCTGCTCACTTCCGGCGTTCAAGCGCCGCAGCTGAGCGACTTGCATCGCTACAGAAGTCTTTCGGCCTGCCGGTTCATCGCCTGAAATGCGATGTGGCGACACGCTGGAATTCAACTCTCCACATGTTACAGCGACTGTGGCAGCACCGCAGAGCCCTGGTGCAATACGTCATGACGTATAGCCTGGGCCAACGAGATGCAGAGGTGGGGCAGATCACCCTGATGGAGTGGTCTCAGATCAAGGACCTATGCACCCTTCTGCACAGTTTCGACATGGCGACGAATATGTTTAGCTCTGACAATGCCATTATCAGCATGACGATTCCAGTCATTTACATGCTGGAGCACACGCTAAACACTATTCGGAGTCAGGGGGTGGGACAACATGAAGGGGAGGAACTACAGGAGGATTCATATGTGCAAGGGACAACAACATCACCAAGGTCCAGACGTTCATCATCACCAACGCAGCAGGCATGGGACCATGGGGAACAGGGATCGACAAGGGCGCATAGTAGCAGGCGAAATGTTGAGCAAGGTGCAGGAGAACATGAAGAAATGGAGGACGAACTGTCCATGGACATGGAAGACTCAGCGGATGAGGGAGACCTTGGTCAAATTTCAGTTGAAAGAGGTTGGGGGGAGATGTCAGAGGAAGAAAGAACGGGTAGCACCTCTATGCCACAAACACAGCGTGGACTTGGTCCGCATGGCTGCGCAAGACACATGAGTGCCTTTTTGTTGCACTACCTCCAACATGACAGTCGTATTGTCAAAATTAGAAGTGATGATGACTACTGGATTGCCACACTATTAGATCCCCGGTACAAGTCCAAATTTTGTGACATAATTCCAGCCATAGAAAGGGACGCACGTATGCAGGAGTATCAGCAGAAGCTGTTACTCGATCTTAGCTCGGCTTTTCCACCAAACAACCGTGCAGGTGCAGGGAGGGAATCTCCCAGTTGTAACTTGACAAACATGGGACGGTCTCGTCATCTTCACCAGTCTACCCGTACCAGTAGGACCGTATCTGGTGCCGGTAACAGCAATTTTATGGAATCTTTTCATAATTTTTTTAGACCCTCTTTTGCAAGGCCACCAGAGACAACAAGTCTGACACATACTCAACGGCTGGAGAGGATGATACAGGAGTATCTCCAAATGAACATCGATGCCATGACTGTGCAACTGGAGCCTTGCTCCTTTTGGGCTTCAAACATAGAAAAATGGCCAGAGCTCTCCAGTTACGCCTTGGAGATTTTGTCGTGTCCAGCTGCCAGCGTTGTCTCTGAACGTGTATTCAGTGCTGCTGGGTGTGTGCTGACAGATAAGCGCACGCGTCTGTCCAGTGACAATGTGGACAGACTGACGTTCATCAAAATGAACAAGTCATGGATCCAGAAGGAATTTACTACCCCTGTGTCATCCTGGGGAGAGTAAATGCTTGTGGATTTGGAATGTGCTTGATGCAAATCAAAACATCCTGTTTGCAACTAGGGCCCAAGTGCTGCCACTGATGGGGTGGGTGTCTGTGTGGCCCAATTTTTGGAAAAAAGGGAGACTCCGCTTGGAGTAACCCTTGCTTACATTGTTTTTAAAAGAAGCCAAGATGAACAAGTCATGGGTCAGCAAAGACTTTGCTACCTACCCCGGTGTCATCCTGGGGACGGTTAATTATGGGGTATTTTTGAATGTGATTGATGCAAATGTAGCTGTGAAGTGTACAACTAGGGCCCAAGTGCTGCCACTGATGGGGTGGGTGTCTGTGTGGCCCAATTTTTGGAAAAAAAGGGAGACTCCGCTTGGAGTAACCCTTGCTTGATGTGTTTTTAAAAGAAGCCAAGATGAACAGAGCTGGGATCAGGAAAGACTTTGCTACCTACCCCGGTGTCATCCTGGGGACGGATAAGAATGGCGTATTTTTGAATGTGCTTGATGCAAATCAAAACATCCTGTTTGCAACTAGGGCCCAAGTGCTGCCACTGATGGGGTGGGTGTCTGTGTGGCCCAATTTTTGGAAAAAAGGGAGACTCCGCTTGGAGTAACCCTTGCTTGATGTGTTTTTAAAAGAAGCCAAGATGAACAGAGCTGGGATCAGCAAAGACTTTGCTACCTACCCCGGTGTCATCCTGGGGACGGATAAGAATGGCGTATTTTTGAATGTGCTTGATGCAAATCAAAACATCCTGTTTGCAACTAGGGCCCAAGTGCTGCCACTGATGGGGTGGGTGTCTGTGTGGCCCAATTTTTGGAAAAAAAGGGAGACTCCGCTTGGAGTAACCCTTGCTTGATGTGTTTTTAAAAGAAGCCAAGATGAACAGAGCTGGGATCAGCAAAGACTTTGCTACCTACCCCGGTGTCATCCTGGGGACGGATAAGAATGGCGTATTTTTGAATGTGCTTGATGCAAATCAAAACATCCTGTTTGCAACTAGGGCCCAAGTGCTGCCACTGATGGGGTGGGTGTCTGTGTGGCCCAATTTTTGGAAAAAAAGGGAGACTCCGCTTGGAGTAACCCTTGCTTGATGTGTTTTTAAAAGAAGCCAAGATGAACAGAGCTGGGATCAGCAAAGACTTTGCTACCTACCCCGGTGTCATCCTGGGGACGGATAAGAATGGCGTATTTTTGAATGTGCTTGATGCAAATCAAAACATCCTGTTTGCAACTAGGGCCCAAGTGCTGCCACTGATGGGGTGGGTGTCTGTGTGGCCCAATTTTTGGAAAAAAAGGGAGACTCCGCTTGGAGTAACCCTTGCTTGATGTGTTTTTAAAAGAAGCCAAGATGAACAGAGCTGGGATCAGCAAAGACTTTGCTACCTACCCCGGTGTCATCCTGGGGACGGATAAGAATGGCGTATTTTTGAATGTGCTTGATGCAAATCAAAACATCCTGTTTGCAACTAGGGCCCAAGTGCTGCCACTGATGGGGTGGGTGTCTGTGTGGCCCAATTTTTGGAAAAAAGGGAGACTCCGCTTGGAGTAACCCTTGCTTGATGTGTTTTTAAAAGAAGCCAAGATGAACAGAGCTGGGATCAGGAAATACTTTGCTACCTACCCCGGTGTCATCCTGGGGACGGATAAGAATGGCGTATTTTTGAATGTGCTTGATGCAAATCAAAACATCCTGTTTGCAACTAGGGCCCAAGTGCTGCCACTGATGGGGTGGGTGTCTGTGTGGCCCAATTTTTGGAAAAAAGGGAGACTCCGCTTGGAGTAACCCTTGCTTGATGTGTTTTTAAAAGAAGCCAAGATGAACAGAGCTGGGATCAGGAAATACTTTGCTACCTACCCCGGTGTCATCCTGGGGACGGATAAGAATGGCGTATTTTTGAATGTGCTTGATGCAAATCAAAACATCCTGTTTGCAACTAGGGCCCAAGTGCTGCCACTGATGGGGTGGGTGTCTGTGTGGCCCAATTTTTGGAAAAAAAGGGAGACTCCGCTTGGAGTAACCCTTGCTTGATGTGTTTTTAAAAGAAGCCAAGATGAACAGAGCTGGGATCAGCAAAGACTTTGCTACCTACCCCGGTGTCATCCTGGGGACGGATAAGAATGGCGTATTTTTGAATGTGCTTGATGCAAATCAAAACATCCTGTTTGCAACTAGGGCCCAAGTGCTGCCACTGATGGGGTGGGTGTCTGTGTGGCCCAATTTTTGGAAAAAAGGGAGACTCCGCTTGGAGTAACCCTTGCTTGATGTGTTTTTAAAAGAAGCCAAGATGAACAGAGCTGGGATCAGGAAATACTTTGCTACCTACCCCGGTGTCATCCTGGGGACGGATAAGAATGGCGTATTTTTGAATGTGCTTGATGCAAATCAAAACATCCTGTTTGCAACTAGGGCCCAAGTGCTGCCACTGATGGGGTGGGTGTCTGTGTGGCCCAATTTTTGGAAAAAAAGGGAGACTCCGCTTGGAGTAACCCTTGCTTGATGTGTTTTTAAAAGAAGCCAAGATGAACAGAGCTGGGATCAGGAAAGACTTTGCTACCTACCCCGGTGTCATCCTGGGGACGGATAAGAATGGCGTATTTTTGAATGTGCTTGATGCAAATCAAAACATCCTGTTTGCAACTAGGGCCCAAGTGCTGCCACTGATGGGGTGGGTGTCTGTGTGGCCCAATTTTTGGAAAAAAGGGAGACTCCGCTTGGAGTAACCCTTGCTTGATGTGTTTTTAAAAGAAGCCAAGATGAACAGAGCTGGGATCAGGAAATACTTTGCTACCTACCCCGGTGTCATCCTGGGGACGGATAAGAATGGCGTATTTTTGAATGTGCTTGATGCAAATCAAAACATCCTGTTTGCAACTAGGGCCCAAGTGCTGCCACTGATGGGGTGGGTGTCTGTGTGGCCCAATTTTTGGAAAAAAAGGGAGACTCCGCTTGGAGTAACCCTTGCTTGATGTGTTTTTAAAAGAAGCCAAGATGAACAGAGCTGGGATCAGCAAAGACTTTGCTTCCTACCCCGGTGTCATCCTGGGGACGGATAAGAATGGCGTATTTTTGAATGTGCTTGATGCAAATCAAAACATCCTGTTTGCAACTAGGGCCCAAGTGCTGCCACTGATGGGGTGGGTGTCTGTGTGGCCCAATTTTTGGAAAAAAAGGGAGACTCCGCTTGGAGTAACCCTTGCTTGATGTGTTTTTAAAAGAAGCCAAGATGAACAGAGCTGGGATCAGCAAAGACTTTGCTACCTACCCTGGTGTCATCCTGGGGACGGATAAGAATGGCGTATTTTTGAATGTGCTTGATGCAAATCAAAACATCCTGTTTGCAACTAGGGCCCAAGTGCTGCCACTGATGGGGTGGGTGTCTGTGTGGCCCAATTTTTGGAAAAAAGGGAGACTCCGCTTGGAGTAACCCTTGCTTGATGTGTTTTTAAAAGAAGCCAAGATGAACAGAGCTGGGATCAGGAAATACTTTGCTACCTACCCCGGTGTCATCCTGGGGACGGATAAGAATGGCGTATTTTTGAATGTGCTTGATGCAAATCAAAACATCCTGTTTGCAACTAGGGCCCAAGTGCTGCCACTGATGGGGTGGGTGTCTGTGTGGCCCAATTTTTGGAAAAAAAGGGAGACTCCGCTTGGAGTAACCCTTGCTTGATGTGTTTTTAAAAGAAGCCAAGATGAACAGAGCTGGGATCAGCAAAGACTTTGCTACCTACCCCGTGTCATCCTGGGGACGGATAAGAATGGCATATTTTTGAATGTGCTTGATGCAAATCAAAACATCCTGTTTGCAACTAGGGCCCAAGTGCTGCCACTGATGGGGTGGGTGTCTGTGTGGCCCAATTTTTGGAAAAAAAGGGAGACTCCGCTTGGAGTAACCCTTGCTTGATGTGTTTTTAAAAGAAGCCAAGATGAACAGAGCTGGGATCAGGAAAGACTTTGCTACCTACCCCGGTGTCATCCTGGGGACGGATAAGAATGGCGTATTTTTGAATGTGCTTGATGCAAATGTAGCTGTGAAGTGTACAACTGGGGCACAACTGCTGCCACTGAAGGGGTGGGTGTGTGTGTGGCCCAATTTTTGGAAAAAATGGAGACTCCGCTTGGAGTCACCTTGCGGTGTTTTACATGATTTTAGAAGGGCGTGCCATGCCTATATCTGTGTGTCCTCCTCTTTTTCCTTGTCCAGCTGTTTTGTTTTCGCATGAGTATATGTCCTTGTCACTTTCCAATGTGTTTGAGTTGTTTGTCACCTTTAGGACACCTTTGAGGGTGTTTTCTAGGTGTTTTTCTGTGTTTGTGATTGCCTGCCATTGTTTCCTATGCAGTTCGAGTTCGGTTCGTCGAACGTTCGACGAACCGAACTCGAACGGGAGGTCCGTTCGGCGAACCAACCTCGAGCCGAACCGCGACCGGTTCGCTCATCTCTAGTTATGTCATCAATAAACACAAGTGACCCAGTGCCATTGAAAGCCATGCATGCCCATGCCATCACGTTGCCTCCACCATGTTTTATAGAGGATGTGGCGTGCCTTGGATCATGTGCCGTTCCCTTTCTTCTCCAAACTTTTTTCTTCCCATCATTCTGGTACAGGTTGATCTTGGTCTCATCTGTCCATAGAATACTTTTCCAGAACTGAGCTGGCTTAATGAGGTGTTTCTCAGCAAATTTAACTCTGGCCTGTCTATTTTTGGAATTGATGAATGGTTTGCATCTATATGTGAACCCTTTGTATTTACTTTCATGGAGTCTTCTCTTTACTGTTGACTTACAGACAGATACACCTACTTCACTGAGAGTGTTCTGGACTTCAGTTGATGTTGTGAACGGGTTCTTCTTCACCAAAGAAAGTATGCGGCGATCATCCACCACTGTTGTCATCCGTGGACGCCCAGGCCTTTTTGAGTTCCCAAGCTCACCAGTCAATTCCTTTTTTCTAAGAATGTACCCGACTGTTGATTTTGCTACTCCAAGCATGTCTGCTATCTCTCTGATGGATTTTTTCTTTTTTTTTTCAGCCTCAGGATGTTCTGCTTCACCTCAATTGAGAGTTCCTTAGACCGCATGTTGTCTGGTCACAGCAACAGCTTCCAAATGCAAAACCACACACCTGTAATCAACCCCAGACCTTTTAACTACTTCATTGATTACAGGTTAACGAGGGAGACGCCTTCAGAGTTAATTGCAGCCCTTAGAGTCCCTTGTCCAATTACTTTTCGTCCCTTTAAAAAGAGGAGGCTATGCATTACAGAGCTATGATTCCTAAACCCTTTCTCCGATTTGGATGTGAAAACGCTCATATTGCAGCTGGGAGTGTGCACTTTCAGCCCATATTATATATATAATTGTATTTCTGAACATGTTTTTGTAAACAGCTAAAATAACAAAACTTGTGTCACTGTCCAAATATTTCTGGACCTAACTGTATATTTATTTACAGCCAGCCCTTGCACTTTATTTACCCCGCGACCATCATTTTGTTAATTTCGACAGCCCTATGATTGTTACTTCTGTTATTATCTACATCCAAATCTAAAGAATTAGCCAATCTGGCTTTATCTGTTCACTATACTCCTAGGATTTGTGTTGTGAATATCAGTTATACTTTTGCTTCTGTGAGGCTCCCTCTTGTGGCCAGGAATGGTTTGGACAGAGACCAAGTGTGCTGGAGCAATGGGCGTTTCAATTGCTAACTCTCTGCCTATTTAAGCTTTTGCTTCATGGCTGTCTGGGTCGGTTATCATTTGTTCTTTACTTCACCAGCCTTTTCATTTTGCTCCAGACCACATCTACCCCAGATAAGTGCTTGTTTCTTTCTTAAGTTGTTTTGTTCTTTTCTGGGTTGTCAATTATTGTGGTTGTTGTCAGTTTATTTTCAAGCAGGAATCTTCCATCTCTGTTGCTTAGCTGGGAAGCTCCCTTGTTATGATCCGGAACCATGGAAGATCACCACAAATCATTGGCAAAAAGGTGACAAGAGCATTGGCAACTAATCTGGCCGCCATCCCCTTACTAACCAACACAACTAGAAGTAGCCGAGGGGTGAACTAACATCCTGTGCACCGTGAACCCAGCCGGAGAACTAACTATCCTAAAGGTAGGAAAGATGAATAACTCTCTGCCTCAGAAAATAGACAAGAATAGCAAGCCCCCCACATTCAAAGACTGCGGTGATATAGGAAAAACACAATACACAGTGTGAGACTGTGACCGGGGTTATCTATGACGGCCGGTATGTCTCGCCCCGGTTGTGCTCACTCCATGATAGAAAGTAAATCCACTCTAGGGTTAATGCTGTTTCCCTACAGGCTGAAGGAAGGGTTAAATGGAAACAGGAACGAGGGGCAGGTGTGCCGGGTGTGAGGGAGTGATCACAACTCCCTGAGTCTCTGCTGGAGAGACATGTATATTGCTGTGGATTTTTGTTTGGACATTAAACACCGTGTGCTGTGAACCTATATGCCTGGATCCCGTGTCTTCTGCTGCGCAGCCGACCGCGCTACCTCACATATGGTGGAGAATCGGCGGGCATGCCAGCCCGGTGAGGTGTACTTCCTTTTCTGGTGATCCGGTAGCACATGTCCTGGATTCAAGCAGCTATACTACGGCCCAAACCCAGCGACGCCATGGAGGACATACTAAGGCATTTGGCTCAGGCTAATGCACAGCAGCAGCAGGCTAATGCACAACAACAAGAGGCTAATGCACAGCAACAACAGGTGAATACCCACCTGCTCCGGACGTTGGAGCAACAGCAGCAACAGCACCAGCAATCCTTGAAATTGCAGGAAAAAAGGCACCAAGAACAGATGGTTCTCCTGGCCAAGTCAATCCGTGCCGGACCGGCAGCAACAACCCCGGGACCGGGTGACGACGGCAGCGTCCGGAAAGCGGTGAGACAAGCGTTGCAAAAGATGACCCCGGGGGATGATGTGGAAGCGTTCCTGGCAGTGTTTGAGCGGGTGGCCGAGCGGGAAAAGCTGCCGACCCCCCAGTGGGCTGAGGTATTGTCGCCCTATCTGACGGGGGAACCCCAAAAAGCGTACCTGGACCTCGGTACCGAGGACGCCATTGACTATGTGACCCTGAAAGCCGAAATACTGGCTCGGTTGGGGGTGAATACCTATGTACGGGCTCAGCGGGTAAATCAGTGGTTCTATGAGGAAGCCCTACAATCCTGAATCCGGGACACCTGCCGTAGGGGTCCCCATGATAGGGACAGAATGTGAACCCGATAGGTCGCCCCTAGAGGTATTGGCAGGAGAGGCTGAGACGGTCGAGCCCATCCCGGACTTGGAGGCATCCCCGGATGCGTTTGGGACAGCCCAACTCCAGGACCCTACGTTAATACATGCCCGGAATAGGGTGTTAGTAATTGACGGGGTGGCCCAGCTGCCCGGTGCCCAGGTAAGGTACCCCCATTTCGCTCTTAAACAGGATTTACTCTACCGGGTAGATGAAATACGGGGCGTGGGGGTGGAGCAGTTGGTGGTGCCCCAGCCGTATCGCCGGCGGGTCCTCGACTTGGCTCATAAACATCTGATGAGTGGCCACCTAGGGGTCAAGAAAACGCAGGAGCGAATATTGCAACGGTTCTATTGGCCCGGGGTCTTTGGGGAGGTAAAACGGTTCTGCGAAACCTGCCCGGAGTGTCAGCTTACCGCACCACTGGTCCACTTTCGCAGTCCGTTGGTGCCGTTACCCATTATAGAAGTCCCTTTTGAACGGATAGGGATGGATCTGGTGGGGCCCCTCGTAAAGTCTGCTCGAGGGCACCAACACATCCTAGTGATCGTTGACTATGCCACCCGGTATCCAGAGGCGATACCTCTCAGACATACTGCGGCGAAGCTTATAGCTCGGGAGTTGTTTTCTGTGTTCTGCCGGGTGGGGTTGCCCAAGGAGATCCTTACGGATCAGGGGACCCCATTCATGTCTAAAGTGACCAAAGAACTATGCCGGCTACTCCAGATCAAGCAGTTGCGTACGTCTGTGTATCATCCTCAGACGGATGGGTTAGTAGAACGATTCAATAAAACCCTGAAAACCATGCTAAAAAGGGTGATCTCCAAAGATGGGAAGGACTGGGATATGATGCTTCCCTATTTGATGTTTGCCATCCGAGAGGTGCCACAGGCATCCACGGGGTTTTCGCCTTTTGAATTGTTATACGGGCGACATCCCCGGGGATTGTTGGACCTGGCAAAGGAAACATGGGAGCAAGAGCCCACCCCCCATAAAAGTGTGATTGAACACATTTTAGGAATGCAGAACCGCATAAGCGCGGTCATGCCAATTGTGAAGGAGCATTTACAGGAGGCTCAGGCCGCGCAAAGCGGCCGCTATAATAGACAAGCCACCGTGCGGACCTTTAAACCCGGGGATCGGGTGTTGGTATTAATCCCCACGGCGGAGAGTAAATTCCTGGCTCAGTGGCAAGGCCCCTACGAGATAAAGGAAAAAGTTGGGGTGGTCAACTATAAAGTATTGCAGCCCGGTAGGCGGAAACCTGAACAAATATACCATGTCAACCTATTAAAACCGTGGCAGGAACGGGAAAGCCTGATGGTTGAGTTTCCCCCATCTCCCTCCTCTTCGGGTCGTTCACTCCCGGCTTCAGCGACCTCCGGAGAGGACGAACCGGAAGTAAGGATCGGAGAAGCCCTCACCAAGCAACAGAGGCGAGAGGCCAGACGGCTGGTTCAGCAGAACCCCGATGTCTTCTCCGAGTTGCCGGGTAGGACCAGTCTGATACGACATGACATTGTCACCGAGCCCCACCTGAAGGTACGCCTGAAGTCATACCGCGTGCCGGAGGCTCGAAGACAAGCCATATCAGAAGAAGTGAAGACAATGCTACGCCTGGGGGTCATCGAAAAATCCCGGAGTGAATGGGCTAGTCCCATTGTCCTAATACCAAAACCCGATGGCTCCTTAAGGTTCTGCAATGACTTCCGGAGATTGAACGAAATATCCAAGTTCGATCTCTACCCCATGCCCCGGGTGGATGAGCTGATTGATAGGCTGGGACAGGCGCGATATTTTACCACGCTCGACCTGACCAAGGGGTACTGGCAGGTGCCACTGACGGAGTCCGCCAAGGAGAAAACCGCTTTTGTTACGCCGGAGGGTCTCTTCCACTATGTTGTCTTGCCTTTTGGGTTACATGGCGCTCCGGCCACGTTCCAGAGGTTGATGGACTTAGTGCTGGAACCCCACCAGGCGTATGCATCAGCGTACCTTGATGACATCATTATTTACAGCCCCGATTGGCAGACCCACTTGGAACAGGTACAAGCGGTGGTGGACGCGCTTCGAACAGCCGGATTGACAGCCAATCCCAAGAAATGTGCGTTGGGACTCACGGAAGCCCGCTACTTGGGCTACGTGATAGGCCAAGGAGTGATTAAGCCCCAAATTAACAAGGTTGAGGCGATCCAGAAGTGGCCTAGACCCCTGACCACAAAGCAGGTTAGGGCCTTCCTGGGTATCGTGGGGTACTACAGGAGGTTTGTAAGAGATTTTGCGGGACTATCAGCCCCCTTGACGGACCTTCTCAAAGGCAAGAAGTCCGTCATGGTGCGCTGGACTCCGCAGGCCGAGGACTCCTTCCGGGCCCTGAAGGGGGTCCTGTGCGGACAACCCGTTCTGGTCAACCCTGATTTCCGGAAGGAGTTCATAGTACAGACTGACGCCTCTGAGGTCGGCCTGGGGGCAGTGCTGTCTCAGGTGGTTCAGGGGGAGGAACACCCCGTCACCTTCTTGAGTAGGAAGCTCACCCCTCCCGAGCGGAATTATAGCGTAGTGGAGAAGGAGTGCCTGGCGATTAAATGGGCCTTGGAGTCCCTACGCTATTACCTGCTGGGACGGCAGTTTCGCTTGGTGACTGATCACTCTCCGCTGGTCTGGATGAGGTCCGCCAAGGAACGGAATGCCCGGGTTACCCGGTGGTTCCTTTCTCTGCAGAACTTCCGGTTTACGGTTGAACACCGGGCCGGTAGGTTGCAGGTCAACGCCGATGCCTTGTCCCGCGGCCCGTGTTTGATGGCGGGAGTTCAACCCCGCACGCTTGAACTGAGGGGGGGGGTATGTGAGACTGTGACCGGGGTTATCTATGACGGCCGGTATGTCTCGCCCCGGTCGTGCTCACTCCATGATAGAAAGTAAATCCACTCTAGGGTTAATGCTGTTTCCCTACAGGCTGAAGGAAGGGTTAAATGGAAACAGGAACGAGGGGCAGGTGTGCCGGGTGTGAGGGAGTGATCACAACTCCCTGAGTCTCTGCTGGAGAGACATGTATATTGCTGTGGATTTTTGTTTGGACATTAAACACCGTGTGCTGTGAACCTATATGCCTGGATCCCGTGTCTTCTGCTGCGCAGCCGACCGCGCTACCTCACAACAGGTAGATGACAGGATTAGCAAAAGGTGAGGCCCCCGCTGACTAAAATAGGAAAGGACAGGAAAGGGACTGATGGTAGCCAGAGAAAAACCCTGCAAAATACCAACTTCCTGATAGTACAAAAAGGCCCTCAGATCGCTCGATCTGAACTCCGTCCTATACCAGGTGCCCTTGTCATACCAATGAACAGAAAACAAGAATTATAACAAATTCAACAAGCCATAAACACATGGACCCAAAGGAGCTATACTCCACATAGAACTGCAGGGAGTTCCTCAACAATCCACTGAGGGGGGAAATCCCTGGAAGGAAATAAACTGAAACCAACCACAACAAATGACAAACCCAGATAAGCAAAAGAACCAGGCAATAAATAAAGAGCAAGAACTTATCTGGAGTGGATGTGATGTAGAGCAGGATTATGCAGGCTAGAGATACAAAGAACAACTGACATCCGGCAACAGCCTGCAATCAGACCAGGACTTAAATAAGCAGAGAGTTAGGAAAGGAAACACCCACTGCACAACACACCTGGTCTCTGTCCAAACCCTTCCTGGCCACCAGAGGGAGCCTCCCAGCAGCCAAGACATAACTAACATTCACAACACTCCCTGCAGCTATGTTTGGAGTTTTTGCTCCTATAAGTCCATGTGTTTGTTGCTTCTTGAATTTGTAATTGTTCCTGTTTTATGTTCATTGGTTTGACAAGAGCGCCTGATATAGGACGGAGTGCAGATCGTGCGATCTGAGGACCTTTTTGTACTATCAGGTATTTGGATTTTTGTAGGGTTTTTCTCTGATCACCATCAGCTTCTTTCCTATCCTTTCCTATTTAGTTAGTGGGGCCTCACCTTTGCTAATCCTATCATCCATCTGTGTATTGTATTTTCCTATATCTTTGAATGTGGGGGGTTTGCTATACCTTTTGCGGACTATTTCTGAGGCAGAGAGTTATTCATCCTTCCTTCCTATAGGATACTTAGTTTTCTGGCTGGGTTCGCGGTGCATAGGATGTTAGTTTACCCCTCAGCTACTTCTAGTGTTGATGGTTTAGTAAGAGGATGGCAGCCAGATTAGTTGCCAATGCGCTTGTCACCTTTTTGCCAATGATCTATTGTGATCTTCCATGGTTCCGGATCATAACAGATTTGTATAATTTAACCCAATTTAGAGTGTGTTAACCCTCCACATCCTTGTGTGTTTTGTACACTGTAACACTGCATTTTTATTGTGTTTTTGTATGTCTATCACTTACTGTATAAATTTTTCTAAAAATAAAGTATTTCTATATTTCATATGCGGAATTACTCTGTCATGCTGCCACCAGGGGGAGCCAGAGCTCTGCAGCAGAAGACACTACACAGAGCAACGAGAACCAGTAAGTAAATACACAGTGTTCTCATACACTGCCTCACAGCACAGGTGAGAAGCAGAGATGCAGGGCATGCGAGGAATAGTCAGGCAGGCTGGGTCAAACACCGTACGGGCAAAAGCAGGACCGGAGGAACGAGCAGAAGCAGAGTCAAAGTCAGGTCAAGGTCAGTACCGGAGGAAGCAACCGAGTGGAGAAATAGGAGAGGGGACAGAGGACAGGAAGGACGACCAGGGGACAGAACACAGACAAGGGCACGGGGGCACAGGAACAGACAGATCAGGATTAGAGTTGAGCGCGGTTCGTGGTTCTCCAGTTCGCGGTTAGAGTGATTTGGGGGGTGTTCTAGATCGAACTAGAACTTGAGCTTTTTGGTAAAAGTTCGGCAGTTCGAGTTACGTTTGAGAATGGTTCGATCAGCAAAAAGCAGGGCTTTTTACAGCTACAGTGTGCAGGGAGCCATCGCTGGCAGCCTGCGGTAAGCTGGTAACCAAGATAAATATCGGGTATCCAAGCAAAGTGCTTTGTTTAGTAGCCCAAAATTTATCTTAGTTACATGTGCAGGGAGCCGACACTTCCCCGCTGGGCTCCGCCCCCTCCTGCACTCGGCATGTACACACACACACTCACACTCACCAGTCCCCAGCCATGCAGTGCCCGGCACTGATGTCTTCAGCCCCACATGGCCCCGCTAGGCTCCACCCACTTTGCACTCCGCTGCCCGCACACATGGCCCCGCTAGGCTCCACCCACTTGCACTCCGCACACATTACCCTGCTTGGCTCCACCCACCTGGCACTCTGCCCACATTACCCTGCTTGGCTCCACCCACCTGGCACTCTGCACACATTACCCACTTGGCTCCGCCCACCTGGCACTCTGCACACATTACCCCGCTTTACTCCACCCACCTGGCACTCTGCACACATTACCCCGCTTGGCTCCCCCCACCTGGGACTCTGCACACATTACCCCACTTGGCTCCGCCCACCTGGCACTCTGCACACATTACCCCGCTTGGCTCCACCCACCTGCACTCCGCACACATGGTTCTGCTTGGCTCCGCCCACCTGGCACTCTGCACACATTACCCCACTTGGCTCCACCCACCTGGGACTCTGCACACATTACATAGCTTGGTTCCACCCACCTGCACTCCGCACACATTACCCCGCTTGGCTCTACCCACCTGCACTCCGCACACATTACCCTGCTTGGCTCTGCCCACCTGGCACTCTGCACACATTACCCCGCTTGGCTCCACCCACCTGGAACTTTGCACACATTACCCCGCTTGGCTCCGCCCACCTGGCACTCTGCACACATTACCCCGCTTGGCTCCACCAACCTGGCACTCTGCACACATTACACTGTTTGTCTCCACCCACCTGGCACTCTGCACACATTACCCCGCTTGGCTTCACCAACCTGGCACTCTGCACACATTACACCGTTTGGCTCCACCCACCTGGCACTCTGCACACATTACCCCGCTTGGCTCCACCCACCTGGCACTATGCACACATTACCCCGCTTAGCTCCGCCCACCTGGCACTCTTCACACATTACCCTACTTGGCTCCACCCACCTGTCACTCTGCACACATTACCCCGCTTAGCTCCACCCACCTCGCACTCCGCACACATTACTCCGCTCAGCTTACCTGCGGTGATGAAGTCCCGCCCTCCCGACCTTCGCGCTGTCACTGTCCTCCATGGCCGCCGCTTGTCACATCTCCTCTCGCTGCCGACCAGAGACTGTCACCAGCGGTGACGTCACAGGCTCCCACGATACTTGGCTGTGAAGGTCATTGAAGTCAGTGACAGGTCTGCTATCAGCAGTGCAGGAGATCGTCACCGCAGGTAATGTACCTCGCTCCTGACAGCAGCACTTGTCATGCCCTGCAGTGACCTGGGCTGACCTGTTGATGTTAGCTCAGGTCACTGCATTGCTCTCCCAGCCAATGTGGAACATTCTGTTCTTCATTGAATGGGACAGTGACTATGGTATGGATCGTCATGGGAACCCCTTGGATTACAGCAGACCTGGATTTGTTTTTCTTTCTAATAAATTGGTGAAAGAGGGAATGTTTTGGGCAGTGTTTTTTCAAATAAAAATGTGTTTGTCGTCTATTTTTTTTTTTTTATTACTGACTGGGTTGGTGATGTCGGGTATCTGATAGACGCCTGACCTCACGAACCCCAGGGCTTGATGCCAGGTGACAATACACATCTGGTATCAACCCCATATATTACCCCATTTGCCACCGCACCAGGGCACGGGATGAGCTGGGGCGAAGCACCAGGATTGGCGCATCTAATAGATGCGCCACTTCTGGGGCGGCTGCGGCCTGCTATTTTTAGGCTGGGGAGAGTCCAATAATCATGGACCTCCCTAGTCTGAGAATATCAGACCCCAGCTGTCCGCTTTACCTTGGCTGATGATCCAATTTTGGGGGGACCCCCACGTCTTTTTTTTTTTTAGTTATTTATTTAATTTAAAATAACAGAGTGGAGTGCCCTCAGTTTTGGATTACCAGCCAAGGTGAAGCTGCCAGCTGTGGTCTGCAGGCTGCAGCCGTCTGCTTTACCCTAGCTGGCTACAAAAATAGGGGGAACCCCACGTCATTTTTTTAATTTTTTTCGCTAAATACAAGGCTAAGCACCCCTTAGTGCCACATGAAAGGCACCAAAGGGTGCAAAATTACAAAATGCAGGCGAGTGGGACATTATGTGTCTTTCTGCCATTATAATGACAGAAAAGACTGATATGAAGTGTACAAGCAAAAGAAAATCACCAGAGCGCTCTACACTGTGAAAAGCAGTAGAAAATGGCACTGGAGTGAACATCTCATGTAGGTTGAAGCTATGGATCTGTACTGCCCTGGGGGCTCGGCTGCTCTCCGCCGAGCCGCTCGGATCCGAGCTCGGGTTGTCGGTGGCTCAAGCGCCTCCGGACTGGGGGCCACGTCGCTCTGGAAAGGGGGGGTAGGTTTGGTTGTTTGGTTTGGGGTGGACCGGTTTCACGGCCCGGTAACAGTTCGTGACGCCACCCACGGGTCGTGGTGAGGTGATAGGCACCACCGCTGCGGTCAGGGTGCGGGGGCTCGTCCGGGATCGGTGGTGGGTCGCAGCTAGGTGTTGACCCCTCCGTGGGTAGGGGGTTTGTTGGTCCTGGGGCCAGGTGGCAGGAGCGGGGGGTTGCAGGACGCAGGGGCACGCATGCGGCGCGGTGCCTGATGGCACTGGTGTACTCACGATTAAACCACACAGAGTCAATGGTAAACCAAGTTCAGTGTAGATCGGTGCCCGCAGCCGGCTGCGTGTGTCCCCAGTGAGGTTGGTGATGTCGCCTTTCTCCTGCACCTTTAAATTTGCTACAGTGACTCCTATGCTTCAGCAACGGTAGTCCACTCCCCGGCTTTTGGGTACCGGAGGAGCCCTTTTACCCGCAGGCGCTAGCCCTTTGGATCTCTGGCCCTTGGCGGTGGCTCTTATCCGGAATCGGTGGGCTGTTGCCGTCTATCGGGACTTTGGGTGGGAATGAACCCCTGAGGTCCAGACCGCAATCAGTAGATTTGTCTGAGCCCGGTTGCTTCTGGGCTAGAACGGGGTCTGAGTACCCTGCCTGGTGCTCCGGTTGACTTGTTAGCTCCCCGATTCGGGTACGAAGGGTCACCACCCTCTTCTCGGTCCCTACGGTTCCGCAGTTCAGTCCCTGACCGGACTCCTGCAGACGGCCATCACCGTCTTGCCTGCCTGACAGTTCCAAGGGGTCCTAGGCTCCGCCCTAGGCCCCTGACTCTCAGCTCGCCACTTTTACTCCTCTCACTACTCCTCTCCCCACTCGACTCACTTGTCCTTTCCCTGCCTCAGGCCAGCAGACTCCTCGGACGGCGTGACTATCCGCCTGGCTCCGCCCAACTGGTGTGCCTGACTAGACCTGAGGGAGGCGGTCAGGACTTGTTGGCTGCTGGTGCCTCACTGGGGTGGGGGTGTGTGTGGTGTTGTGTGTTGTTACCTGTGACCCCTGGGGGTCCAGGGCGTCACAGATCCTGGGTAAATTTATGTATTTTACCTCCTTCAGTTTTTTTGCAGTATGCAAACAAACGGAAGGCACACGGATGACATACGGACCGTATATGGAACAGAAACGGATGCCACACGGATGCACCTGTAAAAAAAACAAACTGTTTTTTGTGGACCGCGAAAACGGATCGGTCGTGTGAATGAAGCGCTATTCTGGTCTGCCGTTTATAAACAGCAGGCAGAAATAAGTGAATAGCGCCCCCTAGCGTCAGAAAATCTCCGTGGTTTCAGGGGGTAGCTGAGACCCTGGAGATCATGATTTAGGCCGTTTTTTCCGGTCCCCGCTCACGTGATCACCAGTATACACCGTATACCGATGATCACGTTACAGTAAATGACAGCGTCGGTAAAAAATTATTTATCTCCCATCTGGCATGAACAAACATGTCAGATGGGAGATAAATCTCCTCCCCGGTCCCCCGGTGTCGCCAAAGTGTCTCCCCCCGACCCCTCCCGGAAATCCAAGATGGCCGCGCGCACAGCAGTGCGCCAGACGCATTCACCCTACTCCTCTGATTTCTGTCACATGTGCCATGACACATGCGACAGAAAACTCCTCTCCAGGCCCTGCCAGGTCACCCTCTATAACCCCACCGGTGTTCCCCGGTGTCCCACGGTATCTGTGGAGTGTTAATCTCCGGCGGCCCTCTCCTTCACAATAGACGCTGCCGCATGCACAGAGCGGCTGTCAGCTCAGCTTCCTGTGGTCAGACACAGTGAGTGGTGGTTATACATCTGTAAGCTAAATGGGCGGCACGGTGGCTCAGTGGTTAGCACTGCAGTCTTGCAGCGCTGACGTCCTGGGTTCAATTCCCACCAAGGACACCATCTGCAATGAGTTTGTATGTTCTCCCCATGTTTGCGTGGGTTTCCTCCGAGTACCCAAAGACATACAGATAGGGAATTTAGATTGTGAGCCCCAATGGGGACAGTGTTCCCAATGTATGTAAAGCACTATGGAATTAATAGCGCTATATAAATGAATTATTATTATTATTATTGCAATGCCCTGCTCATGAGGTAAGGAACATAGTTGATCAGGAGAGCTATACTACATTTCCAAATGGAGGTATGTGCTATTTCTGTTGCCCTGCTGAACGACTACCAAACATGAGAGCCCGTTATACGCCAGAAGAAAACACATCTAAATAGCGAGCTCTGTTGTTTAGTATTCATTCAGCTGGATAACTGGACTTAAAGGGGTATTCCATCTCCAAGATCCTATCCCCAATATATAGTAGGTGGAATAGCAGTAATATCAGCAAATACCAATATTTGGAAATGTAGAATAGTTCTCCTGATTAGGCATGCCCTTACCTCATGAGCAGGGCATTGCAGCTTTGATAGCAACCGTTACGACATGGACTCTGCTGCTGTGGACCCAGGGAGAGTGGGTGCAGATTCATTGCACCCACACTCCTCACATGGAGGGTCTGCACTCCTAGAAAATGGGGGATACGTTCACCGAGCGTGTCCCCCCATATTCTAGACGGTCGAGAGTCGTTGTGGGACCCCCTTATTTATTTTCTTACAAAAAATTGGTGAAAGAGGGAATGTTTTGGGGAGTGTTTTTTCAAATAATTTTTTTTTGTCTATTTTTTTGTTAGTACTGACAGTTTGTGATGTCGGGTATCTGACAGACGCCATGACATCACAAACTGCTGGGCTTGATGTCAGGTGACCTTACAGCTAGTAGCAACCCCATTTATTACCCCATTTGCCACTGCACCAGGGCACGGGATGAGCTGGGGTGAAGCGCCAGGATTGGCGCATCTAGTGGATGCGCCACTTCTGGGGCGCCTGCGGCCTGCTATTTTTAGGCTGTGAAGGGCCAATAACTATGGACCTTCCCATCCTGAGAATACCAGACCACAGCTGTCCACTTTACCTTGGCTGGTGATCCAATTTGGGGGGACCCTACTTTTTTTTTGTAATTATTATTATTTATAAAATAATTATAAAAAAGAGCCTGGGGTGACCTCCACATTGGATCACCAACCACGGTAAAGCTGCCAGCTGTGGTTTTCAGGCTACAGCCGTCTACTTTACCCTAGCTGGCTATCAAAAATGGGGGGACCCCCACGGCCAGGATTAAAATAAACAATACCCTCACCGACCCTCTTGACATTAAAAATGGCACAAGGCAGGGTTGCCCCTTATCCCCCCTACTCTTTGTCTTGGTCATGGAGCCATTGCTAACCTCCATTCAACAGGACCGGGACATTGAGGGGTTTAATCTGCAGGGAGTTCACCACAAGTCCGCCGCCTTTGCCGACGACTTGTTGGTGGTAATGTCCAGGCCGGAGAGGGGTTTCCCTGCCTTTATGAAATTATTAGAGGAATATGGCCGCTGGTCTAACTTCAAAATTAACCTATCCAAATCAGAAGCGTTAAGCATTAATATCGCCAGCAAAGTTACTAAATCTCTCCAAAACAAGTTCCCTTTTCGATGGCCAAATAGTCACATAACATACTTAGGCATTAAGTTGGGGAAAACCTTCAAGTCCCTATTTGATCTCAACTACAAGCCCCTTCTTCCTAAACTTACCGCACAAATAGCCTCGTGGAAGGCTCCCTTCCTTTCGTGGATGGGTCGGAAAAATTTAATTAAAAGCATTATACTTCCAAAGTTTATTTACCTTTTTCAAATGCTACCCATACCAATTCCCACAGCTTTTCTCTCTCAGTGTAAAGGCTACTTTACACACTGCGATATCGGTCCCGATATCGCTAGTGTGGGTACCCGCCCCCATCTGTTGCGCGACACGGGCATATCGCTGCCCGTGCCGCACAACATCGCCCACAGCCGTCACACATACTTACCTGTCCGGCGACGTCGCTGTGACCGGCGAACCACCTCCTTTCTAAGGGGGCGGTCCGTGCGGCGTCACAGCGACGTCACTGAAACGTCACTGAACCGCCGCCCAATAGCAGCGGAGGGGCGGAGATGAGCGGGACGTAACATCCTGCCCACCTCCTTCCTTCCTCATAGCGCCCGGGAGGCTGGTAGGGAGAGCTTCCTCGCTCCTGCGGCGTCACACGCAGCGATGTGTGCTGCCGCAGGAGCGACGAACAACCTCGTTACTGCTGCAGTAACGATAATTGGGAATGGACCCCCGTGTCGCCGATTAGCGATTTTGCATGGTTTTGCAACGATGCAAAATCGCTTATCGATGTCACACGCAACGGCATCGCTAATGCGGCCGGATGTGCGTCACAAAATCCGTGACCCCAACGACTCCACATTAGCGATGTCGTAGCGTGTAAAGCCCGCTTTACTCTTTAATCTCCAACTACGTCTGGAACAAACATAAACCGAGAATCAACTTTCAAACATTGAACCTCCCAAGGGACAGGGGGGGCATGGGATTACCCAATATTTCGTTATATTACCAAGCCGCCGTCCTTTCCAGAACGGTAGACTGGATCAGACGCCCACCGACTAAATTGTGGATATCTATAGAAGAATACCTAGCCCCCACCCCTCTACGAGCTATGCTACTTTCCCCTGCAAACCAGAGGGATAAAAGATCCTTCACAAATGAGCTTACGAGAACTCTCTTGCACAAATGGAAGGAAAACAGAGAGATATTGGCCCCGCCTCTCTCCCCTTTAACCCAAGTTTCCGACATATTAGATGCCGATGTAAACCAAGCCGCGTCCACGAAATCCACATTTCTGACCAATGTGAATGTTCTGTTAGCTGATCTTTTGGTGGACGGCTCTTTGATATCTGAACAGGAGATGGGTATGAACCTAGGCCTCTCTAAGCTCACATTTCTTCATCATACAAAGTTAAAACATGTGATTCATCCATTATTACCTCATACTCATCTCGACAGACCTTTAACTGCATTTGAATCTTTTTGCATGCAAGCCCGGGCTCCCAGGAAAATTCTTTCTAACCTGTACCATACCCTGCTTACAAAAAAACTGGTGGTAAAGAGAGCATATATACTAAGATGGGAAAGGGACCTGAGTACTACATTTACCGATTTACAAACGAGCCAAATTTACAATGCCTCACATGGTCCGTCATGTTGTGTGAGAGTTCAAGAGAATTCATTTAAAGTGATTGCGAGATGGTACATTGTCCCCACCTCGTCTAGTACATGGAGCTCTTCCAACTCAGATCAATGCTGGCGATGCGGGAGGGACAAGGGAACATATTTACATGTGTGGTGGACTTGTCCGATTATCCAGACCTTCTGGCGGATGGCATCACAGTTAATATTTGACCTCACAGGCAAACAGGGGGTTCTGGAACCTGGACAAATGCTTCTGAACTTCCCAATCTGGCCTAAAGATAAAGCTTCTTCAAAACTGGCGTCATTTGTAGGCTCAGCCTGTAAACTTCTCATAGCCCAATTGTGGCGCACAACGAAAATTCCCACTCTCACGCAGCTCTTGCTGAAGATCGATCAATTATATCACGTTGAAGAATTCTCAGCCCTTTCACGTCAAAATATGCTCTCTTTCCTTCAAGTCTGGAAGGCTTGGCAGGCCTATAAGTCTAAACCTCAATTTTCAATAGTGACTTCGCAGACGGCAGCATAGGGGATTGTAAGTCACCCTTCCCCCCACCAATGAGATGAATGACAGCTGTCTAACCATCCTTGCCACAGATTGAATGGATCTAAGACCAAAATCCTCTCCTTTCTTCTCTCCTTTCTATCTCTTTCCCCTTTCCTTTCGTCTCTTGAACCCTCTAACTCTAATCCCGTAACTGAATTTCATGCGATAAAAATTCGCTCTCCTGGATTCTAGCTCCCCCCCTACTTCTAGTTTCTATGATACTTGTTGTTAAAAATTGTTGCATATTAATACAGAAACCAGGCAACTAATTTAATTCGGGCTTTCCCACTACCCGATGGTTAAGTTTATTATTTGGAAAGCTCAGACAACACATAAGTAATCTGAGTCATAGAGTTAAAATGGGAAGCGTCGGATGCAAATGTAATTGTATTAGTCAAGACTGTGATTTCTGATGATTGTGTATTTTTATTTTCTTTTGCTTCAATAAACAAAACATTAAAACAAACAAAAATGGGGGGACCCCACGTCATTTTTTTTAAACTATTTTTTTAATGGGCTTCCCTGTATTTTGATTGCCAGCCAAGGTAACGCCAGGCAGATGGGCTGGCAACCTGTAGCTGTCTGCTTTATCTGCGCTGAGAATCAAAAATACCGCGGAGCGCTACGTCATTTTTTTAATGATTTATTTTTACAGTTCTGTCATGTCAGGCAATCAAAATACACGGAAGCACTTTTTTTTTTAGTTATTTAAATAAATAATTAAAAAAAAAAAATATGGGCTCCCGCTGCATTTTTTGTATTGCTAGCTATGGGTAATCCAAGCAGCTACTGGCTGCCAACCCCCACTGCTTGGTGTTACCTTCACTGGCAATGGAAAATCCAGAAAAGCATTTTTTTACTTTTTTTGCCAAAAAACTAAAAAAAAAAAAAATGACGTGAGCTTCTCCATCTTTTTGTATGCTAGCCAGGTACAGCAGGCAGGTACGGCTGCCCCCAACCCCCAGCTGCCTATTTGTACCCGGCTGGGAATTTAAAATATAGGGAAACCCTTTTTTTAATTATTTCATGAATTTCATGAAATAATTAAAAAACAAATGACATGGGCTTCTCCCCATTTTTGTGTCCAGCCAGGTACAACTAGGCAGCTGGGGATTGGAATCCGCAGCACAGGTTAGCCCGAGGTTTCTGGGCGCCTCTGCTGCGAATTGCAATCCGCAGCCGCCCCAGAAAATGGCGCTTTCATAGAAGCGCCATTATCTGGCGCTGTAGCCAACTCTTCCAGCAGCCCTGAAGCCGGGTGGCTTGCTGAGTAATCATCATGAGTTAATACTGGCTTTGTATTACTAGCTAGTATTAAGCCAGAGATTCTTAATATCAGGCAAGTTTGACCCGGCCATTAAGAATCTATAATAAAGGGTTAAAAAAAAGACACCACGCACAGTTAAAATACTTTAATAGAAATAAATACACAGACACATTACAGACTCCATGTGTATTACTCCCTTTTATCCCTCCACGATCCATGGTCTTCTGTCTTCTTTCTCCTTCAACACATTCAGCTCTGCTACATCAGCAGCGGTGCATGTGAGAAAGGACGCTGCTTCCCGTGCAGCCTGAGTGATCAGAGGCTCCGTGCTGAATAGCGGTGATGTCACCATTGACAGGCGAGTTGCTATAGCAACGGTGATCTCCGTTATTAACCGGCTGTGGCAGCCGGTGAATAAGGGAACAGAGAAGCAGACCGGGAAACCGACCGTGTGCCAGAGCATCTCACCAGTACACGGAGATACACAAACAATCACCGCGTACTGGAGAGATGCACTGACAGGACCTAGGACAGGCCATGACGTCTAGCCATGTGACCAGTCTGTAGCCAATGAGATTACAGACACGTGACTGGTCACATGCTATTTTGACAACATCACGTAGGTCCTGTCATCACTGCTGGTTACCGGGAAGACGCAGCGATTATCGGGAGGAATAGCGGCAGGAGACAGAGTGCAGGACGCATCCCGGGGACCGGTAAGTGATATGGCAATGTTTATTAACTGTATGTGTACATTTATAACGTGTTTTTATGTGTTTGTGATTGCCTCCCATTGTTTCCTATGGGGTTCGAGCGGTTCGCCGAACCAGTTCGCCGAACCGAACTCGAACGAGACCTCCGTTCGGCGAACCAAGCTCGAGCCGAACCGCGACCGGTTCGCTCATCTCTAATCAGGATATCACTCACAGGACCAGCAATCACAGGCAAAGCAGTGCTAAGCTTATAGCCGGCACTGGTTCACTGGAAATGTCAGCTTTTAAGGCATCCAAGGTCCGGAAGTGAGGCCCGAGAGAAGGCTCCACCCCCTAGCCATGTGGACGGGGAGGCGAACCATGACAGTACCCCCTCCTCAAGGGGGGGGCACCGGACCCCCAGGATATTTCCGGTGGAAAGCCGCAATCAACCGATCGGCCCGCACGGATCGAGCCGGCACCCAGGTCCTGTCATCCGGACCGTAACCCTTCCAATGGATCAGATACTGGAGGGAACTAGGAACCCAACGAGAATCGATAATATGCTGGATCTCGTACTCCTCCTCACCGTCCACAAATATTGGAGCCGGGGGCGTCTGAGAATCCACCACAGATAGAACAAATGGATTAAGCAAGGAGGTATGAAATACGTTAGGAATACGCAAGGTCTGGGGCAGTTGTAACCGAAAGACCACCGGGTTGATCACTTCAATGATCTCATAGGGTCCTATAAACTTAGGACCCAACTTAGCAGACGGAACCCTAAGCCTAATATTCCGAGTGGACAGCCACACTTTGTCCCCCACTTGAAAGGGGGGTCCCAGAGAACGGCATTTGTCCGCTTGGCGTTTCTGGGACTGTTGAGCGTCTCGATACACCGTCGTACCTCCTTCCACACCTCCCCCAGATGCTGAACGACTGACTCGGCCCCTGGACACCCTGAATCCATTCTAGAGAAGGTCCCGAAGTGAGGGTGAAACCCGTAATTACAGAAGAAGGGAGAAGTCCCCGTAGACTGATGGACTCTGCTATTGAATGCAAACTCCGCAAGGGGCAAAAACGTACACCAATCCTCCTGCTGAGCAGAAACCAAGCACTGCAGGATTTGCTCAAGGGTCTGATTCGTCCTCTCCATCTGCCCATTGGACTCGGGATGATAGGCGGACGAGAAGGACAACTCAATTCCCAACCGCCTGCACAAGGCCCTCCAAAACCGAGAAATGAATTGTACCCCCCTGTCAGACACAACATTCAGGGGCAACCCATGGAACTGAACCACCTGGTCAATAAAGTGGTTGGCAAGGGCCGCAGCATTAGGTAGACCGGAGAGGGGAACAAAATGTGCCTGTTTACTAAAACGATCCACCACCACCCACATCACAGTCATACCATTTGAGACAGGGAGGTCCGTAATGAAATCCATGGACAAGTGGGTCCATGGTCTTTCAGGAACAGGTAATAGAACCAGTTCCCCGGCCAGCCGGTTACGACATACCTTAGCACGGGCACATGTAGCACAGGCAGACACAAACCCAGCAACATCTGAGTGAAGAGATGGCCACCAAAACAGTCGAGCAACAGCCTTGCGAGTGGCTGTAATTCCAGGATGGCCGCTAAGTACGAACTCATGGAAATCTTGAAGTACTCGTATCCGGAGGTGCAAAGGGACAAACAGTTTAGTGTCTGGAGCGGAAGATGGAGCTGAGCCTCCCTGACCTCAGCCTCTAACTTGGATGACAAGGTAGCGACCACCACCCCTCGCGGAAGAATGGAGGAAGGATGCTCGGGAGGTGACACCAGGTCCAAACTACGGGACAGTGCATCTGCCCTCACGTTTTTAGACCCCGGCTGAAAAGTAATACAAAAATGTAATCTAGAAAAAAAAAAGAGCCCACCTCGCTTGTCGAGGCGTCAATCTCTTGGCGGACTCAATATACGCAAGGTTTTTATGATCAGTGATGACAGTAATACGGTGAACAGCACCCTCCAAAAAATGCCTCCATTCTTCAAATGCCAACTTTACCGCCAATAATTCACGGTTACCCACATCATAATGCCTCTCAGCCGGAGTGACTTTCTTGGAGAAGAATGCACATGGTCGCAGATTAGTCAGAGTAGCAGGGCCCTGAGAGAGAACAGTTCCCACCCCCACCTCTGAGGCGTCCACCTCCACAATAAACGGCGCCTCGAGGTCAGGCTGTACCAGGACCGGGGCGGACATGAACCGGTCCTTTAACTCAAGAAAAGCCTGGACAGCCGTTTGTGACCAGTTCTGCAGATCTGCCCCTTTCCGTGTAAGGTCAGTCAATGGCTTGGCAATTTGAGAAAACCCCTTAATGAACCTTCGATAATAATTTGCGAAACCCAAAAAGCGTTGTAGCGCCTTGATATCCCTGGGTTGCACCCAATCCACGATAGCCTGCACCTTTCCTGGGTCCATTTTAAACCCATCACGAGAAAGGAGTAAAAACAAAAAAGGCTATTTCCTGAACAGAGAAAACACATTTTTCAAGCTTGGCAAACAGATGGTTATCACGTAATCTCTGTAATACTGAGCGAACATGCGTAATATGCGTATCCCTATCGGCAGAATAAATCAAAATGTCATCGAGATAGATGACCACAAAACGACCAAGAAAATCAAAGAAGATATCATTGATGAAATTTTGAAACACCGCAGGAGCATTTGTTAGACCAAAAGGCATCACCAAATTCTCAAATAACCCCTCTGACGTCAGAAAGGCCGTTTTCCACTCATCCCCTTCTCTAATACGGATAAGATTATAGGCCCCCCTGAGGTCTAGTTTGGTAAACCACCGGGTTTCAGAGAGTTGGTTGTAGACATTAGGGATGAGTGGAGGTGGATACGTTTTTTTCACAGTAATTTTGTTCAATTCTCGGAAATCGAGATATGGCCTTAATCCTCCGTCCTTCATCTTTACAAAAAAGAACCCAGTGGCCACAGGGGAAGAAGAAGGATGGATATGCCCTTTACGTATATTATCAGATATGTATGATTTCATAGCAGCCCATTCTGGACCCGAGAGGTGATATAAACGGGCCTTGGGCAATTTGGTAATGGGAAGCAAATCGATGGCACAGTCATATGGGCGATGAGGCGGAAAAACCTCGGCCTCTGTTTCCGAGAATACGTCTCCGTAGTCCCTCAGGTATTCCGGAAGACCCTCAGGACTTACGGAGAACACAAGTACAGATTGTAAACACCTTTTATGACAAGCAGGACTCCATTTGACTATGGTACGACACTCCCAATCAATAACGGGATTATGTAACATTAACCATGGATACCCCAACACTAATCCAGCAGGGAGATTGGCCATTACAAAACAAGAAATAGTTTCAGAATGCTGAGACCCGATCACCAGAGTAAATTTTTCTGTAGCAAACCGAATGAGGTTTTGAGGCAGCAGTGTTTTATCAATTGCCAGGAGTTGAATGGGTCCTTCTAACCTCACTGTCCCTAACTCTAATCTTTGGACCAACTCAGAGTCAATGAAGTTCATAGCGGACCCACAGTCAACAAAGGCAGTAGCAGACCAGACCGACTCCTTGACCCAGAGGTCAACATTCAGAAGTATCTTATTGGAGGAGAGGAAAGGTATCTGATAGTCTGGGCAACTTCCTCGACCGTTACCCAGACTTAGAAATTTCCCGACGACTGTTTAGCAAAGGGGCAAGCCGGGCAGTGTTTCCTCCAGTGTCCATGGTGTCCACAATAGAAGCACAGCTTGAGATCATGGCATCTTCTCCTCTCCTTCTCATCCAGACTGATGGCTCCAACTTCCATGTGTTCCGTAGCCGGCAACAAAGAAAGTGCCCTAGGTAGAGGGGGCGGAATCTCACGCATGGTGCCCCTTCTTTCCCGTAATCTGCGGTCCATACGAACGGCCTCCGTCATCGCATCATCCAAGGTGCTGAGAGGATGGTGCAGAGCCAAGGCATCTTTCAGTGAGTCTGAAAGACCTCTCCGGAATTGGCACCTAAGTGCAGAATCATTCCACCGTACCTCAGTGGACCACTGCCGAAACTCAGAACAATATAGCTCAGCAATGTGGTTTCCCTGAGTGAGACACATGATCCTGTCCTCAGCCACCCATACACGGTCTGGTTCATCATATATCACCCCGAGGGAGTCAAAGAAGAGGTCAACCGAATGCCGTTCCGGGGCCGAAGGGGGTAGTGAAAATGTCCAGGTCTGGGGAACCCCTCTAAGCAATGACATGATGATCCCCACCAGCTGGGTCTCATTCCCCGAGGACCGAGGCTGGAGAGTGAAAAGGAGCCTGCAACTCTCCCTAAATGTCCAAAATAGGTTTTTCTCCCCCAAGAATTTATCGGGAAGCATTACCGTGGGTTCGGGGGAGGTCAGTTGGACATCAGTGGGACTATGCTGTCCTACGGTTTGTGAGGTAGCTGCTGTGGAGACACGGGGCTCAGTGGGTGCTCTCGTCCACTAAAACCCGCCGCCTTTAGAAAGACAGCGTGGCTCAGGGCTCATCCCAACTGAACGCCGGCCTCCTTAACCGTGGGCGTAACACTACTCAGACAACACAGGGTGGGGGAACCACAATAATTAGACTTTATTGGATCCCTAAACAATTAACGGCACATAACACATAACCAGCAAAACACAAAAGTAACAGGCAACAGAGTCTCACCCTTCCGCTGGCTCACCAAGGATTTAGAATGTCCTTGCCTCAGAGGTTCCAGGGCCGCTTACTCCAATCCAGCAGCACCCCGCTTTTGGCGGGCACCCACCGAGAAAGGAATAATGCCAGATTTAGGAAGCTGTCTGAGGTCTGAAAAGTCTGTAACAGGTGACTGAACTGTCCCAACCTGAGTGTCCTCCTTAGGTAGTCCTGGTATGATGATACAATCCTGGCAGCCGGAGTCGAAATCCCTAGGCTGTGGATATGGTCTCCAACCGGAACCGGAGTCCCTAGATTGAAGCCATAAGATTTCCTGATCCTCTAGTCAGCTCCGAAGAGCTTAGACTGGATCGATCAGCATCCATCAACCTGGTGGCTTAAAGAAGTCCCTTTGTATAGCCACAGCCTTCCACTTAGATACACTGCGTCCTCATCGATTGGTTGGACAAGAGTGCCTCTCCCATTGGATGAATCTCAAGCTGCATGGACAATGTTCATCCAAATGATGTCTACAGAAAGACTGAAGATATCTACATGGAGTCTGCAAGTCACAGACTCAACAATGGCTACTAAGGTAATCACATTAGCAATACACAACTACAATACAATGGTTACTGGAAAAGTCTGGAGAACAATACGTCTGGCTTTCAGTGGCCAACACAATTACATTGAGTCAACAAGAGTCTTGTAAAAACAATGAGGGACTTCTCCCCCGTCTATAAACAATCTATCATGCTGTCTGGCTGAATTTTAAGAAACTTTAACCCATGAGAGTCCATGTCGTCACAGCTGCCACTGAGGTGGTCCTCGCAGAAGCGGAGACCTCACTCTGCAGCATATTGTGTGAAGGTACCAGGGTGCGATGCTCTGCAGCCAAATCCTACACCAGCTGCGTAAGGTTGGCTACTTGCTCGCACAAAGTACTGAGTGGATCCATTACAGTCTTTTAGCCTGCAAAGTTGGATCCCACTACCAAGAAATAAATGTCTTTTTTTTTTCTCTTTCTCCTATGGGAGATAAAGTCTATTGAGGCCGGCTATACTGTCATGCTGCCACCAGGGGGAGCCAGAGCTCTGCAGCAGAAGACACTACACAGAGCAACGAGAACCAGGAAGTAAATACACAGCGTTCTCATACACTGCCTCACAGCACAGCTGAGAAACAGAGCTCCAGGGCATGCGAGGAATAGTCAGGTAGGCTGGGTCGATCACCGTACGGGAAAAAGCAGAAGCGGAGTCAAAGTCAGGCCAAGGTCAGTACCGGAGGAAGCAACTGAGTGGGGAAATAGGAGAGGGGACAGAGGACAGGAGGGACGACCAGGGGATGGAACACAGACAAGGGCACGGGGGCACAGGAACAGATAGATCAGGATATCACTCACAGGACCAGCAATCACAGGCAAAGCAGTGCTAAGCTTATAGCCGGCACTGGTTCACTGGAAATGTCAGCTTTTAAGGCACCCAGGGTCCGGAAGTGAGGCCCGAGAGAAGGCTCGGCACCCTAGCCATGTGGACAGGGAGGCAAACCATGGCATACTCCTAGTCCTGTTTTTGTGAATGGTATGAGTTATATGGAGTTAGCATAAAATGCACAATACAATGAAAATCTGGATATATTTGTCGCTAAGTTCCTGTGATTGTGCATTTAACATTTTTTCATCTGAGCAAATCCTTTTGCTTCTCAGGAATTGCCCGATGGGAATAGTTGACTTGGGGTGTGACAAGGTGGCATGAAGGAGCGTGTGCGTGAAAAAGAGAAATAGATAAAAAAAAATCACTTGTAGTATTGATCTGTATGTCCAAAAAGTAAACCAAATCAACTTTATTGGAGAGATAACCAAATATTTATACAAACTCTCATCTTTTGTTGGGTTGGGGTCGGTCACAGCTTAAAATTAACCATTATAATTATGCAACCGAATATACCATTTCAAACGAGGCGTAATGCCACTCCTGGTGCAATCAGCCTTCACTTAACATCCACCATTTTCAACCACTGACCGCTGTGACTTAAAACAATATAACATACAATAAAGGGGAGGAAGGGTGGGACAGCAGCACACTGTGTCCAGGGTGGCCAGCAGCACAGCAGCGTCCAGGTCTCAGGGTGAGGAGAGGCCGAATCCAGGAAGTAAGGGGAATTATATAGGGGAACCAATACTAAGGAAAACAGTGAGATTGGACACCTTAAAGGGGGCAGGGTTCGGGCATGGGAGACGGATTTTAACCCCTTACATACCGGGCTCAGAAGTCAGGGTACATTCAGTGCAGCCCCACTGACCTGCCCTGCAGACTGCTGAGACCCCACCACTGCACCAATCTTCCATGCCCAAATAAAACACACAATTGTAGTAAACCAAATCAACTTTATTGGAGAGATAACCAAATATTTATACAAACTCATCTTTTGTTGGGTCAGTCACAGCTTAAAATTAACCGTTGTAATTATGCAACCGAATATACAAATATTTCAATCGAGGCGTAATGCCAGCCCGGACTCCCGGTGCAATCAGCCTTTGCTTAACATCCACCATTTTCAACCACTGACCGCCACGGAGGAGCAAAAGTTGCTAGACTGCGCTCCGACCCCCACCCATAAAAAAGAAGGCCTGCTCAATGCCTTCTTGAAGGCCTAATAAAATAGCTGCCTGTGCCTGATGGAGTTTTACCATGTCGGACCTCATGGGACAGGAACAGAGCTCATCACCGAATACGAAAAGCTTGGGCGATACCGCACCATCTATGAAGAAAGGACAAAATTAGTGAAGCAATAAATGAAGTCTACCATAACGCACAAAACAAGAGGAACGCCAACTACCGATGTGTTGAAAATCAGGGTTGGCAAACCAGCCCGTGCAGCCTCGGTAGCAGCACCCATCCTAAAAGAATGTGTACCAAACTCGAAAGGGTTAGGCCAAGAAAACCAAAGACACTTACGAAAAAAGGAACAAGAACTGGAACTTTTCACAGCTAGGGACTATCCTCTAGAGGTAGAAGGAAACACCGGAGCTGAGCACCGCATATAGTTAACCAAAGCAATACCTGCCAGACGGATCCGTTCCTGGTCTTACAAACCCAAACACGCAAACCGCCCGAAGACCACCGGAACTGTGCTTTGCAAAAACAACTTCTCACCGATTCGCAAAGCGTCAAAAAAGGCCAAGCCAAAGGAAAACGCAAAAAGAACCGATTCAAAAGTGGGCAAACAAAATTACATGCACAATCAATTGCCACCATGTAACGCTATGGACAGATCCAAAAACCCCTGGGAAATGAAAGCAAGCTTTTTCAGGTGGGAGGTGAAAAAACCATTGCTTTGGAATCAATTTCAATACCCAAGAAGGGTAACCAAAAGTAAAGCCAAAGCGCAGCTGAGCAACAGCCTCTTTATTGGGGTACCGTTCGAGCCACGGTCCCATCGCGAGAACACCCACTGGCGTCCTTATCCAGCGTGTTTGATAGTTTCTCTGGCAATGTTGTGGACGAACTAAGGCACTGGGTTGCTGCATGTGCTCCGCCACAAGCGGAGCACTTATGCCTGAATTTACATAGGCCAAAGAAGCGGCAGTGGCCTTCGTTAAATAACCAACACGTGCCAGGTCTATGAACGGCCACTGATAGGGGACGGCAGAGATGCTAAGGTGAAAGGGGTCATAAGTGTTCTGGGCCAGCATTAAACGCAGCCAAGTGCCAAGTGTCCGTGGCTTTAAATTCCCAACCCAACTGGGGTTGAAGGGCCAAACGATGATGAAAATCCTCGTCGTAACGCCACCAAGCTGATCCCCCATGTGACTTGTAGGAATTATAAATGGTGTCGAGATATATAAACATCTCAGAACAGCGCTCAGGGTGCTTCTGTCCCATGACACATCCCATAACAAAAAATGCCTGAAGCCAGTTGTTAATGGGCTTAGCCACTTTTGGCCTCCTCTCGAAAGGACGATCAGATGAGCTCCGTTCCTTGTCAACTAACTGTACGTTAATTGGTTGAAACTAAAGACCATACATCAACATAATCATTCGCCCATATTTTTTGGACAGTCTCAGCATCCAAATGGGATCCCAAAGGGGCAATACCGCACTAGAAAGCATCTCTGTGAATGTCAGCACGAGGCGGGAGGTCAGACTGTGTAGGAGGTTAACCAGCTAAAGAAGGGTTAATTACTATATCCCCTGCCTGTAAATTAGCTAACAGTGTCTGAATAGTCGCTGCCATGCCCGCACTACCCCCCTCACGCCCCCAAGTATTGGTACTCACCAGCATCCGGAAGGGGAGCGACAGCAGGCTCCTGGAGAGGATCAACAAACGTCTCCCTCTGAGGAGGTCAGGAACGACGGCGATGATGCCCATGGGGTACACATTTGCAGCCCCCTGCACCAAAGATGGCAGGTGAGGAGCTGCAACTGAGCAAAGGGGCCAGAAGGGCTTATTACTGCCCCAGCACCCAGGGGTGCATCCTGCTGGAGAAACTGAGGGGGCACCATGCCTGCAGACCCCTGGTTCATAGTGTCATGGTGTCCCCCTGTTATTCTTAGTGACGGTGGTGGCTGTTTAACTAGCGGTTTGGGGACGCAGGGGTTAACTAATACCGGCCACGGCTCCACACTGCCGGAGGAACAGTGTCGGTGTGCGGCAGCCACGGCCAGAAGCTGGGAGGGAGTGAGGAGCTGAGAGGGAGTGAGGGGTGAGGGATCTGCATGAGTTGATGGTACATCAGGGTTAATAGCTACCGGGAGGAAATTAGTGGGGCTAGTCGGGAGGCGCGCACACGACAAGTACGCATGTGTGGTGCCCCAGCAGTCTGGTTGCCACAGCAGTGTTGCCCTCCTCAAAAGGTTTAATGCTGAGCCTGGAGATAGTTGAGGAAATCCATTAGCCAGTAAGTACCATCATCTGTTACGGGGGGACCGGCAGATTAGGACTAGGGGGTATATATCCTAATCGCCAGTCGGGGCCCACCGTGCTCCAGATGACAAAGGAGCTGCTGGCACCTGAGGGTTAGGCGGAGACTATAGAGCTGGATGGCTCTGAGATAACCCAGGAACTCTGGGAACCGGTCACGTGTGTTGGGACACGTCAGACCGGACGACAACCCGATTAGCGTTTTGGTGCACCTAGCGCTACACCAACCACGTGTGCAGGAAACACGTCAGGCCGGGTGGTAACCAGGTAGCATTGACCGGAAGACCGCCACGAAAGCGCCCTGTCGGCCACGTGTGTAGGACACGTCAGGCCGAGCGGTCCTCCGATTAGCGTTTCTGGCCACCTCTCTCTCGACTGGCCACATGTGTGTAGGACACGTCAGGCCAGATGGGTTTACCAGTAGCGTTGACCGGGAAGCCGAGGAGGATAAGGAACACCCTGTTAACTCCACAGGGGTCCTGGGGTACGCTGTCCGTGCGCGTAGGGGACACAACCGGACAGGTGGCGCAGCAGGTGCGTTGTCCGTGTGCGTAGGGGGCACAATCGGACAGGTGGCGCAGCAGGTGCGTTGTCCGTGTGCATAGGAGACACAATCGGACAGGTGGCGCAGCAGGTGCGTTGTCCGTGTGCGTAGGGGGCACAATCGGACAGGAAGCACAGCAGCCGCAACCCAGTTAATGCCACTGGGCTGCTATAGCAAGACTGGAACGGCAGGAGGGAAGCACGGCGCCTGACCCTGATGTGCCGAGCCACGAATCTTGGCGTGACAGGCACCGTTCGCCTAACCCTACCTACCGCTTCCCAACATAGGCTTATGCCGCAATGAGGCTCTAACATGGAGTTGTGCTCTGACTGAGCAAAAGTGAAGACTGCGCACCTCCATGTTGTCTCCAGCCCCTTTTATAACCTGGGTCCACCCCAAACCCAGGGTGGAACCACCAAGGTCTAATAGCAGAGTGCCGTGTCATCAGTGACGTCACATGCGACCTATCCGGAACCGCCACGTCATTGATTACCTCATGGCAGCCACGCCCCAAACACTTCAACAGTCATCGTCTGACGACCAATACTGAGGTGCCAGGTCATAGGGGCGGGCCTCTGCGAGCCAGTCCGGAGTTGCCACGTCATCAGGACACCTGACACCCTCTGCCCTATCAGGGCCTGCCACCTCACGGACATGCTCAGTGAGGTCCTTACCGGACCTAGCCTCTGATGCACTAAGTGCCTGAGCATGCCCAGTAGCCTGAGCAACAGGCTCAGAAAGCAGACTATCAGTTTGAGCATGCTCAGTAGGCACATCCCAGAACTTAGACACAGCACGAAGTCCAAGTACCTGTGCAAAGAGGCTGTTAGGGTTAATTGTGGGAGCATGCTCAGTAGCCTGAACTGAGGACTTAGTCTCAGACATAACACAATCAGGCTGAGCATGCTCACTAGGCAAAACACCGGGCTTAAACTCTGGCTGGGGTAAATCGGCGCACGCATGCGCACTAGCCGCCTCTCCACACTTAGACGTGGTGGAAGGAACAGCCAACTGGAGGCACGGCCAAGAACGGCAACCGGCGCCTGGGCGCAACAGGAACCGCAGCAGGCTGCTTGCGGCTATGGCGGCGCCGGTTCGTAACATCATCCAACACAGTTTCTCTCCCAGAGCAGCAGAGGGAGCTCTTAATCTGGAGTTCCAGGGAGGATCCCTTAAGCTCTGACCTAGGGGAGGAGTTAGTTAGTCTGTGAGGAGAGTTCAATGAAAGAGGAACTCGAGTAGTGTGGTGTGTGAGCTGGGAGCGGAGCCAGATTGCTCGGCCCAGGAAAACACAGGCCACAGAGAGGCAAAAGAGGAGAAGAACATTGAGGAGTGGAGCGCAGCCAGCTCACCGCGACGTGATCGCTAGAAAACTTGAATATCGGAGTTCAGGGCCACTCGAGTACTCGAGTACCGATGGTCGCATCTGGAGGACGAGAGGACTGCAGGTCTCTGTCCACCCCACACCCGGAGGTGCAGCTGTAAAGTCAGGACCTGGAGCCCGGATAGACAGAACGGCACCTGTAATCGTCCACGCAGCCCGCCATATGGGAAAGTAATAAATTACCTCAGAGCAGCAGAACGGGTCTCAGTATACTGAAACAGTGGGACCCCAGTTACACAAACAGAGCATAGGGAGCAGGCCTCATTAATCATCTGGCCAGTGTGAGACCCCCGTCTGCTTCCAGGCCACTGGATCACCATTACCACCTGTAACAGGCTCCCAGGACTTCCCCAGTTGCCAAAGACAAGTAAAGGAGAAACCCACACCACTGAATTAATCAGCAACTAAGGGAGGCAGATTGCAGATTTAAATCTGCCTCCCAGAGCTCATGTGACTCTCTGAGGCAACGCCCATTAGCAGGAGAGGAGGAGAGTGGAATGGAGGGAATCACCAACCATCTGACTGTCAGAGGATACAGCATCTCGTATCCACTGGCAACAGCTCACACTAGGGGACCCAGCATCCCAGGGCCCCTGAGTGACAACATTGCTCCCAGGGTACGACGTGCTCGGTCAGAACCTGCACTAGTGCAAGCTCCGGGGAGCCAGAGTACACGTAGGAGCACGACGGACCCACTCAGGTGCAGAACCACCAGACCTGACAGTACCCCCCTCTTGAGGAGAGACCTCCTAACTCTCAGCACCCAGTTTGCCAGGAAACCTTTTATGGAAGTCAGCAATAAGTTTATTAGCGTGGATATCTCACCTCGGAACCCACGACCTCTCCTCTGGACCATATCCCTTTCAGTAGATCACATTTTGGACCCAATTCTGTACCTTTCTGGAATCAACACTCTGCTCGACTTCAAACTCCTCCTGACAATTCACAAGGACCGGGCATGGGGGAAGGTGAGGTGTGATCTGTCTTTTAGCCTTCTTAAGAAGGGACCTATAAAAGATATTAGGGATTCAGATACTGGCAGGGAGCTTTACTCTAAAGGTGACTGGATTGACCACCTCCAGGATGGGAAAAGGCCCAATAAATTGAGGCCCAAGCTTGGGACAGGGTACCTTGTGCTTAAGGTTTTTTTGTGGATACCCACACCAGATTCCCAACTACCAGCTTCTCCTCCTGAGACCGGTGCCTATCCACCGCATCCTTCTGTGATGTAGACGCTTTCTCAAGCTGTCTGCAAATCCCCTCCAAGTTTTTAACCTATTGGTGGTCTCAGACACCCCAGAACTCACTTCCCACCCCCGGAAAAACACTGGAGACCTGGGATCAAAACCAAAGTTGCAAAAGAGGTACACAAAGACTCATGATGCCTAATATTGAGTGCAAACTCCGCTAAAGGTAAATAAACCCCCTGATTATTGGAACAGAAGTAACTCATGTCTCTAATGACTGGTTAGTCCACTCTGAAAGGGTATGGGGATGATATGCTCAGGAGAATGATTAATTCTGTTCTAATCCGACTACAGAAAGCCTTCAAAAACGTGGAGATAAACTGTGAACCTTGATCACAATATTAACAGGAACACCGTGCAACCTGATCACATTATTGATCCACCATGTCCTGAGCTGATGGTAATTGACTCAGAGGAATAAGATGGCACTGGCGAGAGAAGCAGTCAACAATTACTCAGATGACAGTCATTCCCTTTAGAGGCCGGAAGATCAGTAAGGAAATCCATTGGGCAGACTATGGAACTTTACTCCTGGCACACACCTCACAGGCTTGAACAAAGGCCTCAACATCCAGGCCTAGCGCGGGCCACCAATACACCTGTTTAACCAAATGCATGGTACTCTTAACCCCCATGTAACCGGCCAATGCAGAATTGTGACAGTTCTGAATAAAACGGAGTCTGAAGCTAACAGGCTCAAACAATCTGTCCCATGGGGTATCAGAGGGGGCCAAATGCTGTGACTTCAAAATCTCCCATTCCACATTAGTGATAGCAACTACCATCACTGGGGAAAAAGTGCGACAGGGGAACCTCCTCCCATTGGACAGGACAGGAAAAAATGAGAACGTGAAAAAAATAAGGCCCATCTAGCCTGCCTTGGGTTAGGCCTCTTGGCATTTTCTAAATAAATTACATTTTTATGGTCCGTGAGTATCACAAAAGAGTGTCTAGTCCCCTCCAAAAATTGTCTCCACTCTTCAAGAGCCCATTTAATGGCTAGCAATTCCCGGATACCAACATAACAATTTAACTCGATGGATGAAAATTTTCTCAAAAAGAAGGCGCAGGGCTGAAGGTGAGTGAGAGCCGCAGACCCCTGGGATAGTACTGCATTTTCTGAAACATCTATCTCCACTAGAAATGGTCTATCGAAGTCAGGCTAAACTAGAACCAGAACACAGGTAAATGCCTCCTTGAGGCAGGAAAATGCCCTAGTAGCCACAGGCCCGCATTTACAAACATCCGCTTCCTTTTGGGTAAGGTCAGTAAGGGGTTTGACAAGTTTAGAAAAACCCTTATTAAACCTCCTATAGTAATTAGCAAACCTCAAAAATCTTTGAAGGGCTTTCAGGTTTTTGTGTTGGACCCAATCCTGTACAGCCTGGCGCTTAGCAGGGTTCATGCGGAATCCAGTGGATGATAAAATTACAAATCTCCTCAACCTCGAAGGAGCCCTTGGGTACGTTCACATATAGATTATTCTCCTTAAGCCTGTTAAAGGGAACATGTCAGGTGCAGTATGCAACCATAACCACAAGCAGTTCTGGGTGCATACTGCTAATCCCTGTCTAACTGTCCCTGTAAACACTAGCATAGTGTGAGATGCCGAGGGGAGAAGTACTAGAGAACAGGTATGTTTCCCCTCAGTTCATTTCATATGCCTCCATGTACTGATTGTGGAGCAGTCAGCCCATGCAAATAGGCTGGCAAAAGCTGGGAAAGTCAGATCTGGCTCAGCAATAAGTTAGTCACTGAAGGCTGTTTATTTCAGTGTAATTTTGGGCTCGATTTTTCCTGGAGTAATCAGTAGGAATGGCAGTGGGACTGGTTGCTCCCTTCTCCACATTAAGTCCAGGTTTTGATTCCTCAGCAGATCAGCTGAAATAATCAGGAGGCATTCAGTAGACTGAGACTGCTGAGGAGAGCAGTACAGGCTCATGGCTGCTGATGCTGAGACTCAATACCTCCGCTTGCTGTGCTGAGGAACCGACACAGTAAGAGAATACTGTTTTGTTTGTTACATAGGTTTATTTTATAGTTAGCATTCTGTTGTTAGTTAGTGGCCAGACAGCCTTAGACATTTGTGATGCCCTGGCAAAACCAGGTAGTCACAGATGACTGTACCCCCCAAAAAGGGTACAGGAATCGCCTCCTGCTTGGGAATCTACACCACACTTTCCACACATGGGAACACCAGCCACAAATCCTAGTCGCCCCCCATGACAACCAGGACACACCAGTGGGCGGGACCAGGCGGATGGGAACGCCCACCTAGGGGTCTTGAGGTGACACGGGGCGGGAACCAGTTAGTTCAGTAGGAGTGGAGTTGAAGTAGAGTGGAGTGAAGTTGGGATTCGGTAACAGGAGCTGAAGTGCAGTGTGGTCAGGGTTGGAGCCCTTGGACCACGGGAGGACCGACTAGGTGGCAGACTGCATTTTAGGGCCACAGGCGACGGAGATCCGGTCACGGGAGACCTGAAGTGGATTGGGGCAGGGTTGTAGCCCGCCGGTACCGACGACGGGAATCTGGTCCGGAGGTTGTGCACGGGCGGGGTACCTGGACCCTAGGACGAGGCAAACTTCAAGCCCCTTGTTAATTGACCAGCGGGACAAGGTACCAGGCCTTGTTCCCGAACAGAGCAGCCCAGATAGAGCAGACCGGAAGCGCAACTCGGGGGACATGGTGTCCGCCAAGAACCGATTGAAGTCCCACGGGTCAGCGTCTGCGGGCAACGGCTTCTTCTGTGTCCAAAGCTGCAGGGGAGCAGATTTCTCCTGTTCCAGGCGGGTTAATCCACACACCACAACACACAAGTGCAGGAGGAAGGGCCTCTACATTGCTAACCTGGGTGCGGGACCAGCACACCCCTCCAGAGGCAACCGGCATCCGTCCTTGGTTTACAGTACAGACTCTGTGTGGATTATTCATAATCGTGACTACAGCACTGTCACCCGGTCCAACCTGCCGACAACGTCCCAGCCCTGCTCCTTACGCCACAACCGGGCCTCGGGACTACACCTCCCCTACCCATGGAGGGGATTCCACCTTGCTTCCCCACTCCATCAGCCCCGGGCCACCCCAAACCAGGCAGCGGGGTTGCCACCATCCCATCACCGCAATCCACGGGTGGTGTCACAGACAATTTCCCCTGTAAATACCTCCCCTTTTCACTGTGTGAGAGGATGGGCGGATGCACGAGCCACGGGTCCGGCCACCACTTGAGCCCAGGATATGATCCCTGATCCGAGCGCCCCTCAAGCAGCCCCGGTCGCCGCAGCGGAGGCGGCACCCGTCCGCGACAACACAAAACCTGGAGTCACAAATATGATTCTTACCCCATCGGTAGATGCCGTGCGCCTTGCTTCAAAATCCATGAAACGTTCCAAAATCTTGAACTGCTGCCATCTTGCTGCCATCTTTGGCGCCAAAACAACAACAGTGTCATCTTCTTCCCCAAAAAAGGCGCGAAGCCGAAGCCCCGCCCCCTAATAATGCGGGCGGAACCAAGTGACTCCCAAAGCAGGAAGTCGCAAAGGACAGTGGGTCTCGCGAGACTGCTGTTGAAAACCAAGGGGGAGCGGCATGTAAACCAAGAGGATAAAGGGCAGGGACACCAGGACTTTGCCAAATCCCATTCCTGGACAAGCAAGCGGCAGGATGTCTCAGGGGTCCAACAACCAGAATGTGGAGAGGCCCGTTCCCGGGACCGCCGACTGGATTGAAGCGCAGACGGAGAGGATGTGCCGAAGAATCCAGGCCCAGGCACATTTCATCATGATGCGGTGAACCACCGAAATTAATGGCTGCAGCTGTCCGGGATGGAGATGGCCTCGGAGGAGCGAGTAAGCAGTGACCCATGCCCCCATGTTCCTCAGGAACTGGACATCTCAGCTGAGGGGTCTGGCCTGCCTCCGTCCGCCACGTTGCCTCCCTCGCCGCCCGTGTCCGTGGCCAGCCCCTGATCGGCCCGCTACCCTCAGCACCGGCAGCGGAACCCGTCTTGTGTCAGAAGGAGGCCCCAGCAATGGGGACCTCGGACCTTGCCTGCACCACCGACCCAGCACCCATCTCGGCCCCGAGCCAGGCCGCAACCCTGACGACATCCCATCTGGCCCAGAGCCAGGCCGCAGCCCCGATAACGTCATCCCCGGAAGTCCGCCCGTCTGCGACAGAGATAGCGACGGCTCCAGCAGTCCGCCCGGCTGCAACAGAGATGATGACGGCTCTGGCAGTCCGCCCGGCCGCAGCGGAGGCGGAGCCTGACCAGAAGTCTGTCTGGCCCACGGTGCCGGCCGCTCCAAAATATTCTGTCCCGGCTGTGGAACAGCGGGCATGCACCTGCTGAGAGGAGGAGCAGGCCACTGAGCGATGGGGCCCACGGCAGAGAGAGAGTCCGGTCATCGCCGGCGCCGAGGGCATCCGAGTGGGCCTGACACCCGAGCAGGAGGCAGAGCACGGAACCCGTGCCCCGTATTGGGAGCGGCAGCAACGGTAGCTACGCCAGGAAATAGCCGCCCGTGAGAACTGTAAGGCTGAGGTGCTGGCCCGCACCTATAAAGAAAAGGACAACCTGCGTCAAGCCATCTTCTGGGTCAGGGGCCCGACATACCATGGGCAGCTCCACTACTTTGACCCCCAGAAGGGATTGGGTCTCATTTATGAACCTGGACTAGAAGCAGAGATATTTGTGTCCCGGAGGGATGTGGTCCCTCACCTGCCTACCGGCCACCCAGACCGAAATCTGGAGGCAGGGGACATGGTAAGCTACACCCGGCATTGCGGAGAGCGAGGGTGGTTTGCCCTTGATGTGAAGAAGTGTGTGGTAGTCAACGAAACCCCTGCCTCGCCTCCCACCGTTTCTTGTATGAAGAAAAGAAGTAAGGTAGCTGTTCCCGGCTGCCTTTCTCCTACAGTTGTTTGAAAACAAAGTTTTATTTCAGCCAGTTAACAGTTAAAAATGGACCATGGTGTCAGGAGTGGCGACATCACCCCAAAAACTTTCTTGGGTCAAGTAAATAACCCCCCCATCTACCTTCTTGTTACTGACCGCCAGGAGGCGGCACCCGCTGGAGAGGTCGGTTGGAGGAAGGGCCTGCGGTGGAGTCGGCCAAGGCCCAGTCACCACGGAAACCGCTGACTACCCTGCAGGCGAAAGGGTTCCGGCCCAAGGGACTCTTTGGGGTGATACAGGGTGCGGAACTTTGACCCGGACACAGACACTCACCAAAACCCGGAATGGTGTAGAACACCCGACAAGCGGTGACACCAAGGGAGGGTACAGGTGTTTTGGGTGGCGGAAGAAAGGAAAAAGGGGTAGATGGACATCGTTAAAGTAACGTTTAAGATATGTGCCTTCCATGAAGGGAAGAAATGTTCTAAGGTTCTACCGTTCCAATGTTATTTATGTTTTACCTTTTTTTCTAGATGTTGAAAAAAATTAATACTGGTGCCGGACAGCCCGCGGACGGGCTGTTTTACCAAGGGGGAGTGTGACGCCCTGGCAAAACCAGGTAGTCACAGATGACTGTACCCCCCAAAAAGGGTACAGGAATCACCTCCTCCTTGGGAATCTACACCACACTTTCCACACATGGGAACACCAGCTACAAATGCTAGTTGCCTCCCCATGACAACCAGGACACACCAGTGGGCGGGACCAGGCGGATGGGAACGCCCACCTAGGGGTCTTGAGGTGACACGGGGCGGGAACCAGTTAGTTCAGTAGGAGTGGAGTTGAAGTAGAGTGGAGTGAAGTTGGGAGTCGGTGACAGGAGCTGAAGTGCAGTGTGGTCAGGGTTGGAGCCCTTGGACCACGGGAGGACCGACTAGGTCGCAGACAGCATTGTAGGGCCACAGGCGATGGAGATTCGGTCGCGGGAGACCTGAAGTGGACTGGGGCAGGGTTGTAGCCCGCCAGTACCAACAACGGGAATCCGGTCTGGAGGCCATGCACGGGCGGGGTACCTGGACCCTAAGACGAGGCAAGCTTCAAGCCCCTTGTTAATTGACTAGTGGGACAAGGTATCAGGCCTTGTTCCCGAAGAAAGCAGCCCATATAGAGCAGACCGGAAGCCCAACACGGGGGACAGGGTGTCCGCCAAGAACCCATTGAAGTCCCACGGGTCAGCGTGTGTGGGCAATGGCTCCCTCTGCATCCAAAGCTGCAGGGGAGTGGATTTCTCCCGTTCCAGGCGGGTTAATCCACACACGACAAGACACAAGTGCAGGAGGAAGGGCCCCTACATTGCTAACCCGTGTGCGGGACCAGCACACCCCTCCAGAGGCAACCGGCATCCGGCCTTGGTTTACAGTACAGACTCTGTGTGGATTATTCGTAATCGTGAGTACACCGGTGTCACCCGGTCCAAACTGCCGACAACGTCCCAGCCCTGCTCCTTACGCCACAACCGGGCCATGGGACTACACCTCCCCTACCCGTGGAGGGGATTCCACCTTGCTGCCCCGCTCCATCAGCCCCGGGCACCCCCATACCAGGCAGCAGCTGTGCCACCATCCCATCATCGCAATCCACAGGTGGCATCACAGACAATCTCACCTGTAAATACCTCCCCTTTTCACTGTGTGCGTGGACGGGCGGTTGCACGAGCCCCGGGTCCGGCCACCACTCGAGCCCAGGACATGATCCCGGATCCAAGCACCCCTCGAGCAGCCCCGGTCGCCGCAGCGGAGGCGACACCCGTCCGCGACACATTTATTTTCCTGTTTTTGAATGTGTAACACTGAGAGATAAGGGCGCTTTCACACTTGCGTCATTTGGCATCCGTCACAGTGCGTTGTGTGACGCATTAGATGGATGCCTTGCAAATAGTGTGATAATAAAGGCAACGTATTCCTGTGAAATAACGCGTTGCGTTAAGTTGGTTTTTTTAGCCGAGAGAGAGAGACCACAGGCAGGCACTACAGCCTCCATCATCACAGCACATGCAGGCAATACAGCCCCTATCATCACTGCACACGCAGGCACTACAGCCCCAATCATCACAGCACACGAAGGCACTACAGACCCCATCATCACAGCACACGCAGGCACTACAGCCCCCATCATCATAGCACACGCAGGCATTACAGCCCCCATCATCACAGCACACGCAGGCACTACAGCCCCCATCATCACAGCACACGCAGGCACTACAGCCCCCATCATCACAGAACACGCAGGCACTACAGCATCCATCATCACAGCACATGCAGGCACTACAGCCCCCATCCTCACCGCACACACCCCGACACTACTGCACCCATCATCACCGTTCACACCTTGACACTACTGCACCCATCATCACCACTCACACCCCGACACTACTGCACCCATCATCACCGCACACACCCTGACACTACTGCGCCCATCATCACCGCACACACCCCGACACTACTGCACCCATCATCACAGCTCACACCCCGACACTACTGCACCCATCATCACAGCTCACACCCCGACACTACTGCACCCATCATCACCGCACACACCCCGGCACTACCGCACCCATCATCACCGCTCACACCCCGACACTACCGCACCCATTATCGCAGCACATACCCCGGCACTACCGCACCCATCATTACCGCACACACCCCGGCACTACTGCACGCATCAGCACAGCTCACACCCAGACTCTACTGCACCCATTATCACAGCTCACACCCAGACACTACTGCACCCATTATCACAGCTCACACCCCGACACTACTGCACCCATCATCACCGCACACATGCAGGCACTACCGCACCAATCATCACCGCTCACACCCTGACACTACCGCACTCATCATCACCACACACCCCCCGACACTGCTGCACCCATCATCACCGCACACGCGCAGGCACTACCGCACCCATCATCACAGCTCACACCCCGACACTACCGCACCCATCATCACTGCACACGCAGGCACTAACTCACCCATCATCTCCACACACGCCGGCACTATCTCTGTGACGTCCCCGCTGACAGCACGACTCCCTTCAGTTGCTGCGTGGAGCTCACAGTGAGCGGCAGTGTTCTACTGCCGCTCCTGTCAGTTTCATGTAGCAGAGCTGGATGCATCGCGGGACCTCATGGATTACGTCGGACATGGAAAGGTATTTGGGGATTTTAATAAAGTGGTGAAAGAGGGTGTTTTTTTTGTCTTTTATTCCAAATAAAGTATTTTTTCGGGTGTATGTGTTTATTTACTTTCACTTACAGGTTAATCATTGTATAGGTATCTCGGGGAGACGCCTGCCATGATTAACCTAGGACTTAGTGGCAGTTATGGAGTGCCATTAACTCCTTATTACCCCGATTGCCATCGCACCAGGGCAATTCGGGATGAGCCGGGTAGAGTCCCGGGACTGTCGCATCTAATGGATTCAGCAATTCCATGTCGCTGCTGTCTGATATTTTTAGGCTGGGGGGCTCCCCATCCTGAGAATAACAGCCTTCAGACGTGTGGCTTTATCTTGGCTGGTATCAAAATTAGGGGGGACCGCACGCCGTTTTTTTTCAATTATTTTATTTATTGTACTGCACGATATAGACTCGCCCACTGGCGGCTGTTGATTGGTTGCAGTGAGACAGCTGTCACTCAGCATGGGGGCGTGTCTGACTGCAACCAATCATAGGCGCCAGTGGGCAAGGGAAGCAGAGAATACGAGATTGAATAATGAGCGGCCAGCATTTTCAAAAGCAGGAGAAGCTGCCAGAGCAGTGTGACAGCTGTGCAGCACCGCACCGGTGATCGATGAGTAGGATTAAGGGAGGAGAGAGACCAGGAGTGATTTTAAACGATTTAGATCGTTCTGCTGGACATGCTGAGCATGCGCAGTAGAATGTGACGGGATCCGTCAGCGGATTCCGCCGCTTAGTGCATTGCGGAGGAATCCGCCCCCGTAGACAATCATTAGACACATTGGCGGATTCTAAAGGGATCCATCAGGGTGCGATATTTTAACGACCCAAAAAACGCTACATGCAGCATTCCCTCCGCCCGACGCTGCGTCAAAATAATGACTCAGCGTCGTCCAGCGGATGCAACGCAGACACTTGTGTTACAGTGCGTCGGCAATATAAGTCAATGGAGAATAGCGCAGTGCGTTAACGGACTACACTATTCTCCATAGGGGAGGATTGCGCTGAACGCAAGTGTGAAAGCGCCCTAAGTGTACACAATAAACACAGCAGTGGTCATACCTGTGTAGAACCTGCCAGTCTGCCGCTGTCATCTGTGACTCCATAGCTACTCGCTTGGACCAAAGCAAAGATCCCAGCTGAGCTATACAAATCTCACAAATGGTGTCTCGAATGCGGGCATTAGTGGCTATTGGACTGTGACTGCAGATAAACCGCTCTATGGGCATTGTCTCTTGTTGATGTCCTGGCTGAAAGCTTCTGTGCTGCTGAAGAGCCAAGAGACCAGCAATATGGAGGAGCTGCTGAAACAGTTGGTGCAGGTCAACATTAACCAACAACAGGCCAATATCCAGCAACAACAGACCAATACTTACCTCCAGAAGGCGCTGGAGCAGCAGCACCAAATGCACCAAGAGCAGTTAAATGCAATAAAGGAGTCTTTGGTTTAGCAGCCACGAGACGCGGAGGATCGTGCACAAAGCTCTGCCAGTGCGCAGAAAGCCGTACAAAAGACATTACTTAAAATGACTGCTGCTGATGTAGTGGAAGCATAGCTGGCAATGCTTGAATGTATTGCAGAACGTGAACGCTTACCGGTGGACAAATGGGCTGAAGTAGTTGCTCCATTCCTGATCGGAGATCCGCAAAAGGCATATTATGATCTAAGTGGAGCTGATGCTATGGACTATATTAAACTAAAAGGCGAAATCCTGGCAAGGCTGGGAGTAAACACACATGTACGGGCACAGAGGGTACATCTATGGACTTTTGTGGCACATCAGCCAGCTCGTTCACAAATGCATGACATCATCCATCTGGTGAAAAAATGGCTGCAACTAGAAACTCTGACGCCAGCACAGATGGTGGAATGTGTTGTCCTAGACAAGTACCTGCGATCCTAACCGGCTAAGATCCAGAGGTGGGTCAGACAAGGTGGCCCAACCAGCGCTGACCAGTTGGTGAACATGGTCGAGCATTACAGCGCTTCTGAAAGCCTACTCCAGGGGATGCTTTCACCTTGCTGGGGTTCTAGGAAATCGCCTGAAAGTCCTGCTAAAACTACTCCTTTCTCAAAAGAATAAAATGTTGCAACTAGGGGTAGCAGGTCCCCAAAGGACTATGATAGCGGTGTGGTTTCTCAGCAAGTCAGCAGGCCCAGACTGAGGTCCCCAACTCAGAGGCAAGGGCCTATACAGTGTTGGTGATGTTGTGGGCTCGGCCACGTAGCTGTTAACTGCTCATTAACTACAGAGCCGATGGACTGTAACACTGCAAGGTGTCTGTCATTATATGTACGGTCAGTCTGTGCTGCGGAGATCCTCACGGGAAATGAACAACATGTGTGTTGCATTGAGGTCAATGGCTATAGTGTCAATGCCATCTTAGACTCTGGCAGTCAAGTAACCTTGGTACATGCTAGCTTGGTGGACCCTGGAGCAATAACAGATTCAACTGTGGGCATTAGTTGCATACATGGCGATACTAAAAACTACCCCACAGCCTGTGTAACTCTTGCCACACCTTTGGGGGCCAAAAGACATCAGGCGGTAATCGTAAAGACAATGTGGCATAGTGTAATCCTGGGGAGAGACTATCCCTTATTCTGGGACTTGTGGAACGTTAAAAATGGTGTGAACACCCTGGTTGAAGAAAAACTGGTGAATGATACCCTGGGACTAGCCTCTGAGCCACTGGAGCAAAATGATGGGGGGCACACTACAGGGGTAGCTCCAGAATCTGTAGACTCTCTGTGGCTGTGTTTGCGGGCGAGGCGGACAAGCTAGAGGATGTTATAGAGATGCCAGGTCTTGAGGTGGCCCGTGATAATTTGGGGACCGCTCAACACCAAACCCAGTGTACCCAGGGGCTCAAAATGAGTTTCCACATATGGAAGTGCAACAGGGCATGCTGTACCACATTGACAAGATGCGAGGAGTGGTGGTGGAACAGCTAGTGGTACCAAAATCTTTTCGTCAGGTGGTTTTAGACCTGGCACATAAACATCCCTTGGGGGGCCACCTGGCTGGAGAAAAGACAAAAGACCGTATTCTGCAACGTTTCTTTTGGCCGGGTCTGGTGGGAGATGTAACTGAGTACTGTCAGTCCTGTCCTATATGCCAGTTGACTGCGCCTATGACACATTTTAGAAGCCCCCTTGTACCCTTGCCAATAATAGAGGTGCCCTTTGAGAGAATAGCAATGGATATAGTCGGTCCATTAGTTAAATCTGCCAGGGGTCATCCATACATTTTGGTGGTACTGGATTACGTCACCCGTTATCCAGAGGCTGTACCGTTACGAAATGCAAAAGCAATTTCAAAGGACCTTTTAACATGTTTTCTCGCACAGGCATTCTGAAAGAGATACTTACAGATCAGGGGACCCCCTTTTTGTCTCATATACTCAAAGAACTATGAAAATTTTTAAAAATATCCCACCTGCGTACCTCAGTGTATCACCCTCAGACTGACGGTCTGGTCGAGCGCTTTATTAAAACCCTAAAGGGGATGTTGAAAAGGGTGGTGGATAAAGACGGGAGGGATTGAGATGCTCTCCTGCCATATCTCTTCTTCGCCATACGAGAGGTATCCCAATCCTCCACGGGCCTTTCACCTTTTGAATTGGTCTATAGGCGGTGTCCCAGAGGCCTGTTGGATATTGCCAAGGAGATTTGGGAGCAAGAGGTGACTCCTTACTGCAGTGTAGTTGAACATATAACACTCATGCAGGACAGAATTGCGGCAGTTATGCCAATAGTCAAAGAATGTTTGGAGCGCGCACAACATGCCCAAAGCAGGGTGTACAACCGGGCAGCTAAAACACGAGTTTTTCAACCCGGGGATCGGGTGTTAGTGTTGGTACCTACTGTAGAAGATAAATTTTATGCAAAAATGGCAGGGGTCATATGAGGAGCTGAAAAGAATAGGTGAAGTGAATTATAAGGTACACCAACCAGACAAGAGAAAACCCCAACAAATCTACCACATAAAGTTGCTTAAGTTCTGGCGGGACAGGGAGAGTTTGGTAGTGGGGACTACCCTTGATAGTGGTCCTCGAGTGGCACCAATATCTGAGGTAAGTGACCCCCAGATAGTACCGCCAGAGGTGGGTATTGCAGACACGCTATCCAAGACCCAAATACAAGAAACCAAGGAGTTCGTACAGAGAAATGCAGATATTTTTTCAGAACTACCCGGCCATGCTCACCTAATTAAACATGACATTGTCACCGACCCTCAGACATGAGTACGGTTAAAACCATATCGAATTCCTGAGGCTCAAAGACAAGCCATTGCCCAGGAAGTAAAGAAAATGCTGGTGCTCGGGTTATTGAGGAGTCCCGGAGTGAGTGGGCTAGTCCTATCCTGCTGGTGCCCAAGCCCGATGGGACTAGCCGGAATTGTAATGATTTTCGTAAGTTAAATGAGGTATCAAAATTCGATGCCTACTCCATGCCAAGAGTTGATGAACTTATAGAGAGACTAGGTTCAGCCAGATACATATCCACTATTGACTTAACAAAAGGTTATTGGCAGATTCCCCTCACTGACTCGGCCAAAGAGAAAACTGCCTTTGTTATGCCACAGGGACTGTTCCAGTATCGGGATATGCCATTTGGGTTGCATGGAGCCCAAGCCACCTTCCAAAGACTAATGGATATCATCCTAAAGCCCCGTGTCCAGTATGCAGCCGCATATTTGGACGATATCATTATCTTTAGTGATAACTGGGAAACTCATTTGCCGAAGGTACAAGCTGTCTTGCACTCTCTAAGGGCTGCCAGGTTGACTGCCAATCCCAAGAAGTGTACATTGGGGTTGGAAGAAGCTCGCTATCTGGGATACATGATTGGTAGGGGAGTTATAAAACCTCAGGCTAAAAAAAGTGGACGCCATTCAGAATTGGCCACAACCAGTCACCAAAAGACAGGTCAGAGCCTTTTTGGGGATTGTTGGTTATTACCAGCGGTTCATCAAAAATGTTGCTACCATCGCAGCCCCACTCACAGATCTTACCAAGGGGTCAAACTCTGTCTCAATAAAGTGGAATGCAGAAGCAGAGGAAGCCTTTCAACGGTTGAAAAAGGCTTTATGTGACCAACCAGTGTCGGTTACTCCAAACTTTAAATGGAAGGTGTCGTGCCCAAAAAAAAACCTGAAAAAATGTAAAGTATTAATGTTTTAATGTTTTGTTTAAATATTATTATTTGTTTTTAATTGAGCAAAGTATAAAAAGAAAATAAAAAGTTTGATATTTTCCACTGTTAAACACTAGGGGAAGCAGCTGCTGAAATCCTACAGAAATCCCACTGTAGAAAAAGCCTGGATTACAGCTGCAGTAAAAGTGGGCAGAATCTGCTCTCTTGTGTGTGATATCACCTCCCCCTCCCAATCCGGACGTTTCCAACAGATAAGAGAGAATGTAGTGTAGGGACACCGTGCAGAGCCATTTTGTTGGTGACCACAACTGTCTAAAGTGTCACCAAGGACAGCTGCATAGTGCTCCCCACATAACGCTCTGCACGCCCAAGTCCAGCAATGCTCTGCCACATGCACGCCTACCCGCAATGCTCTGCCACACGGACGCACACAGTGTGTGTGTACACTGTGTATATACTGTGTGTGTGACAGCACCCAGCATGAGGGCAGCGGAGCCAGCTTGTGTATATACTATATACCGTGTACTGTGTTATATACTATATACTGTGTGTATATACTATATACCGTGTGTACAGTGTGTATATACTGTGTGTGTGACCGAGCAGCATGAGGGAGGCGGAGCCAGCGTGTGTATATAATATATACCGTGTATTGAGTGTATATACTAAACACTGTTTGTATATACTATATACCGTGTGTACACTGTGTATTTACTGTGTGTGTGACCGAGCAGCATGACTGTGCAATGCTCTGCATTCAGAACCACCTGAAATGCTCTGCCACACGCCCGCAATGCTCTGCCACGCACGCACACACAATGCTCTGCCACATGCACACACACAATGCTCTGCCACGCACGCACACACAATACTCTGCCACGCACGCACACACAATACTTTGCCATGCACGCACACACAAAATGCTCTGCACCATGCATGCACAAAATGCTCTGCCACATGCACGCACAAAATGCTCTGCCACATGCACGCACACACAATGCTCTGCCAGGCACGCACAAAATGCTCTGCCATGCACGCTGACACAATGCTCTGCCATGCACGCTGACACAATGCACTGCCACGCACACACACACAATGCACTGCCACACGCATGCGCACACAAAATGCTCTGCCACACGCACGCACAAAATGGTCTGCCCCATGCAGGCACAAAATGCTCTGCCACATGCACGCACACACAATGCTCTGCCAGGCACACACACACAATGCTCTGCCAGGCACGCACACACAATGCTCTGCCATGCACGCTGACACAATGCTCTGCCATGCACGCTGACACAATGCACTGCCACGCACACACACACAATGCACTGCCACACGCCTGCGCACACAAAATGCTCTGCCACACGCACGCACAAAATGGTCTGCCCCATGCAGGCACAAAATGCTCTGCCACATGCACGCACACACAATGCTCTGCCAGGCACACACACACAATGCTCTGCCAGGCACGCACACACAATGCTCTGCCATGCACGCTGACACAATGCTCTGCCATGCACGCTGACACAATGCACTGCCACGCACGCACACACAATGCACTGCCACACGCATGCGCACACAAAATGCTCTGCCACATGCATGCGCACACAAAATGCTCTGCCACACGCACGCACACACAATGCTCTGCCAGGCACACACACAATGCTCTGCCATGCACGCACACATAATGCTCTGCCATGCACGCACACACAATGCACTGCTACATGCACACACAAAATGCTCTGCCACATGCACGTGTCGCGGGCGGAGGAGGGGACGCCGCGCTCTCCCTACTGCTCGGGTCCGGCTGCCACTGCTGCTGCGGCCTCTGCTGCTCGGTGGCTCGAGCGATGGGCCGGATCCCGGGGACTCGAGCGGCGCTCCTCGCCCGTGAGTGAAAAGGGGATTGGGTGTTTTGGGATAGTTTATTGTCCGTGACGCCACCCACGGTTGTGGTGATTTGTTAACACCACCGCTGCTCTGTATGGGGAGCCCGGGAGTGATGATATGGAGCAGCCAGTTGTTGATGTGCCCCTCCGTGGGTAGGGGTTGTGGTGCTCCCGGGGCCCAGTGATGGGATTGGAAAGGTGGACAGGCGGGTCTGGGGCCTGTGGAGGTGCAGGGGCGCAGGGGCAGCGCTGTGCCGCACGGCACGGAGGTACTCACTCAGCCAGTAAACACGACACAGTTCTCGGTAAACAAACGGCTGGTTGGACGGGTCCCTCGGACGGCTACGGTGCTGCGGCTCCCTGCAGTTAGCGATGACGGTCTCTTCCCTGCACCTATGTAAAGTCTCTTTGGTAGCGATGGGTCCCCACCGGTTACCCGCTCCCCGGCTTCAATCTGGGCCGGAGGAGCCTCTCTCTTGCCCGCAGGCGCTGGCCCTGGGAAACTGGTGCCTTGGCGGTGGCGGTGTCTCCCCTCAATGGTCGGACTGTTGCCTTCAATCGGGACTTGGTTGTTAGGAGACAGAGGTCCCCTTCACTGACGGATTTGGCAAATTATGGCGACTCCTAGCCTTGCCGGGATCCGAAAGGCCCCTGCCCTGGTGCTGACTGTTCTTCGTATACTGCTCCGGTACCGCCGGGTCACTACCCGTCCGCGGTCCTTCCAGCAACCTCCGAGCAGTCCCCCTGCAGACTATCACCGCCGTCTGCTGACCTTGCTGTCACAGTCCGGGGCACACACCCGGACCAACTTCAGGCTTTACAAACTGTTTCTTTTCACTTTACTTCAGCTTCTCTCCTAAGCTCCTCTACCACTTCACCTCCTTCTACTTTCACTTCCTAAACTCAACTGTTCTCCACTTGCTTCCTCACTCAAGCTCTGCCTGAGCTAAACTGCCTGGTTCTTCCCGCCTCCAGGGCTGTGAACTCCTCGGTGGGCGGAGCCAACCGCCTGGCCCACCCCCTGGTGTGGACATCAGCCCCTGGAGGAGGGCAACAAGGATTTTGGGTTAGCTAGGTGTACCTGCAGGGAATGTGGGGTGCATGTGGTGTTGTGACCTGTGACCCCTGGCTTGCCCAGGGCGTCACATTCCCCCTTAGCAAAACGCAGACTGTCCTCGGGCTGCCCGTCCAACACCGGTTTTATTTTCCTTTTGTTTTTTTCTGTAAAAGATAGGGAAAACGGTAACATATTTACATTTATAATTTATGGCATCATCCCACATCGGGAGGTTCAGTGCTTAAAAGTTGCAAACTTTAAAACGGTTAACGGTTACGGTCTCCGCTCTCTCCCACCCAAGTAACCTGGCCCTGATGCTGCCCCTAAAGCCCAGGCAGCACCCCTTGACCCTAGTCCAGCACAAGTTACCCGAGCGGGATCTGTCCTTCCCCTCCAGAGGGTAGCCACCGGTTCCTGTGGTGGCTGGGCCCCAGCCTGCTCTGCTGTGGGCCCTCCCTCCAACCTGCCTCTCCGGAGGCGGTAATTGCGGAAACGGTACCAGTAACTCAATTTATTTACAAGCCACTTAACGTTTGTGGTTGCCCTGCAAGTTCACGGGCTTGTCCATGAGCAGTTCCTCATGCAAACTTTCAAACGGTCCCCACGGGGACAACGGTGCCGGCAACGGCCGGTTTCCAAATCACAGTTTGCAGACAATCAGGTTACTGTTCGGTTATCAATTTCTCATTTTTCGTCAAACTTTCAAACAAACACACTTAAAACACACCTGTTTTCTTTCCCCTCCCCCTTTTAAAGAACGGTTTCCCTGTACCTAAGTGGGGGCCTACCTAGGTTGGGACGGGTGGACCTCCGGGGTCCGGTGTCAGTGAGGCTAGGCAGTGGGGCAGAGGGAACAATCGGTTCCTCCTCCCGGCTATCGTGTGGGGCAGGCGGAGGCATAGGGGAGCTGGGCACAGGTTCATCCCTGGGCACTGGCACTAGTTCTGGCTCACGGTTGACCGCTTCCACCACTTCTTCATCCACAGGTTGTGGGAACAGTATCACTGGAAGAATCACCGCGCCGTTCTGTGTAGGCCAGTCTGCTGGGAAGTCACCCATCACAGTGTGGATCACCTCTTTTGCCTTCTCTGCTGGTGGAGGAGCTGGTACTTCAGCCATCGCCCTCAATGCTGGTGGGCACCTTTTCAGATGGTCCCGGGAAACCGTGGCCAAGGTGCCCCCTTGGTCACGACTGATCTGGTAGGCCTTTCCATCTTCCCATCCTGTGGGTTGGATGACGTATGGGATTTGTTCCCATTGATCATCCAGCTTCTGGGTTTTTTTCTTCCGCTTTAACACCACATCTCCAGGCTGGAAAGGGCCCGCAGACGCTTTCTGATTGAAGCGCTGCTCCTGTTGTTCTCGACTCCGACTTAGGTTCTTCTCCACATACTCCTGAATCTGTCGGTACTGCACCCTCCGCCGGGTGTCCCATTCAGCCGTTGAGGGGAGTGTCTCTGGGGCTTCCAGTCCCATTTCCAGGTCCACCGGCAGTCGGCCAGGCCGAGCCCTCATCAGATACGCTGGGGTGCACTTCGTTGAGCTAGACGGGATATTGTTGTACATATCGACCAAGTCAGGCAGGTTCCGCTCCTCCAACGGCAACGTTTTGAGGAGGCCAAGGACCAGATGGTTCATCTTCTCACACATACCGTTGTTCTGGGCATGGTAAGGTGTGGTCCGGATCTTCTTGCAGCCGTACAGCTGACAGAACTCCTGGAACAGCTCCGCCTCAAAGGCTGGACCTTGGTCGGTAAGCACCTTCTCAGGGTATCCATGGGGTCGACAGAAGTAAGCTTGGAACGCTCTAGCGGCGGTACGGCCGGTTAAGTCCTTGACCGGGACAACCACCAGGAACCGAGAGTAATGATCTACTATGGTCAGAGCGTAAGTGTACCCACTTCGGCTGGGGGTGAGCTTTACATGGTCCAAGGCGACCAGCTCCAGCGGTTGGTGTGTAACGATCGGGCGTAGGGGAGCCTTCTGGCTGGCTTCATCCTTCCTCCTCAACGTACAAGGACCGCACTCTCGACACCAGGCCTCTACCGACTCCCGCATCCCACTCCAATAGAACCGCTCCATCAACAGCATCTCCAGCTTCTTCCACCCGAAGTGGCCGGCACCATCATGGTACGCCTTGCCCTGCAGAACAGTGGGTACATCAGCTAGGGGAATAACCAACTGGTGGATTTTCTCATGGGTCTTCGGGTTGATCAGCTCACGGTACAACCTCCCCTGATGTAGACACAGCCGGGTCCGTTCCTTCCACAAGCGTTGGGCTTCAGCTGGGGCGGCAGGGTCCATCCCAGCAGCGCCTTGCAGCGGGCGCCTGATTTTGAGCTTCCTGCCACTCCTGACTGTGCAGCGGATCCAGGTTCACCCGTTGTTGGTGGACATGTACCTTCTCAGTTGGTGGCCGGTGGCATGCAGGCAACTCGATCTCCTCGAGGTCATCATCCTCGCACCCACCTTCTGACAAGTTGGGCATCCGAGAGAGGGCATCAGCATTAATGTTGACACGACCGGCCCTGTATTTGATGGTGAAGTCATAGTTGGCTAGTCTGGCCACCCACCGCTGCTCCAACGCGCCCAGCTTGGCCGTGTCCAGGTGAGTCAACGGATTGTTATCCGTGAAGGCGGTGAACTTGGCTGCGGCCAAGTAGTGGCGGAACCGCTCGGTGATAGCCCACACCAGTGCCAGGAGCTCGAGCTTGAAGGAGCTGTAGTTCTCAGGGTTCCTTTCAGTCGGCCGGAGTTTTCGACTAGCATATGCAATCACCTTCTCCTTTCCTTCCTGGACCTGGGACAGGACTGCCCCCCAAACCCACATTGCTGGCGTCTGTGTAGAGGATGAATGGGCAGCCGTAGTCAGGGTACGCTAGGACCTCTTCTCCAGTCAAGGCCGCTTTCAGCTGACGGAAGGATTCCTCATGCCTGTCCTCCCACACCAGTGGGGCTCCGATGGGTCTACCACCTTTGGTCTGTCCCACAAGGAGGTCTTGCATGGGAGCAACCATCTTCGTGTACCCCTTGATGAAGCGCCGGTAGTATCCCACCAGACCCAAAAACTGCCTTACTTCCCTCACGGTGGTTGGTCTTGGCCAGTCCCGGATGGCAGTGATCTTCTCAGGGTCGGGGGCGACACCTTCCGCACTCACCACATGCCCCAGGTATTGCATTCTGGGTTTCAGCAGGTGGCACTTGGAGGGCTTCAACTTCATCCCGTATTTGGCAAGGGACGCGAACACCTCGGCTAGGTGCTCCAGATGGGCTTCATACGTCTGAGAGTACACAATCACATCATCCAGGTATAACAGGACGGTCTCGAAGTTCAGATGTCCCAGACAGCACTCCATCAGCCGTTGGAAGGTTCCAGGGGCATTGCACAGCCCAAACGGCATACTATTGAATTCACAGAGCCCCATTGGGGTGGTGAAAGCGGTTTTCTCCCGGTCTTCCGGGGCCACTGCCACTTGCCAGTACCCACTGGTGAGGTCAAGGGTAGAGAAGTAATTTGCGGTTCTCAGTGCGGCCAAAGACTCTTCAATACGGGGCAGTGGGTAGGCATCTTTATGTGTTATCTGATTAATCTTCCGGTAGTCCACACACATCCGCATGGTACCATCCTTCTTCTTGACCAGTACCAACGGAGCGGCCCAGGGACTACAGCTGTCCCGAATAACCCCTGCCTCCTTCATATTCCTCAACATATCTTTGGCACACTGGTAATGCGCAGGGGGAATAGGCCTGAACCTCTCTTTGATAGGGGGGTGTTCACCGGTGGAGATGTGGTGTTGGACCCCTTTGATCTGCCCAAAGTCTAGTGGATGTTTGCTGAAAACCTGTTCATACTCCCGCACCACCCTGTATACCCCTGCTTTGTGATGTGTAGGGGTATCATCAGTGCCCACGTGTAGCTGTTGGTGCCACTCATTTACCTCCCCATGAGGCGGGGGAGTGCTGGTAGTAGGTGGGGAGACTGAGGGAATGGCCTCGTGGATGGTGTGGGGATCCAGGGTGAGCAGCTTGGCAATGGTGGCATACCGGGGAAGCCTGACTTCTTCCTCCCCACAGTTCAGCACCCTCACGGGCACTCTCCCCTTCTTTACGTCTACCACCCCTCGGGCGTCCATTCCAGTGGGCCAGTGCTCGGAGGGTATGGGCTCCATCATGGCAGGGTAGTCACGCCCCTGAGGCCCTACACCAAATCATCATCTCACTCCTAGGGGGCACAATCAACGGAGCAACATCCATCACTCTCACTCCACCAATCTCTCCTCCTGTTGAGTTTACATGCTGGCGGTACATCAAGGCTCGGATCTCACGCTGCACAGCTCTCTGTCGGCTCCCCGCCGCCGTGGCGGCCAGCTGTTGCAGTAGCGCCAACACATCACCCATACAGTGCTCCATCACATTGGTTCCTAGCACTATCTTCGGGTTATGATCACTGGGTTCATTCATGATCACAATCATACCCTGGTGTTGCAGTTCAGCTTGCCCCACTGTCATAGCCACCTGTTTATACCCCACTTGGGTCAATGGGAGTCCATTAGCAGCAATTAGCGTTATACTAGTATCTGGGGGTGCCAGCTCGTCTATCCCCCAATACCGCTGGTACAATGTGTATGGTATGGTGGTTACCTGTGATCCAGTGTCCAAGAGAGCCATCACCGGTATGCCGTCCACAGCCACGGGGATGATGGGCCGGGCCCCGATATACCGGTCCCGCCAGTCTGGGGGGCCACGGGGTTCTACTCCTGAGGACTGGCCCGGGGCCCCAGGGGTTGCTCGTTTAATGGGCACTGTCGGAAGTAATGCCCAGGCTTACGGCACTTGTAGCAGGTTGGAGGTCTGCTCCGCGGGTTGTTAGCACATCTCCGCTGCATCCAGGGGACATCCTCAGGGATGTCGGCAAGCTGTATCTGTGCTGGAGGCTGAGATCTGGTCAAAGGTTGGAGTGCAGCAAGAATCTTGGCGAGGTCTCCGTCCATGCGACGGACCTGGGCTGCCAGTTCCTCCATCGTGCTGCTTGGGGCTGTAGGTATTGGAGAGGTTGGTAGGGCAGGGGCCACCACAACGGGGGCCATCTCAATGGGCCACGGGGCTGGCTCCAAGATTTCTGAAGCTGGGGGCTGCAGTGCCTTAATGGCCCGTTCCTTCAACACGGCAAAGTCCACATCAGGGTGTTCTAGGGCCCAGAGCCGGAGTTGTTTGCGATCCTCAGGGGATCTCATCCCCTGCACAAATTGCTCTACTAACATCTTGTTGCTGTCCGCCTCATTGATAGGCTTCACCCGCTTTAGCGTGCGGAGGGCGGTTTGCAGACGTAAAGCATAGTCCCGAATGCTATCCACAGCCCGTTGCCGGCACTGGTAAAACTGCATCCTCAGCTCAGCTTCAGTCCGGGTCTCAAAGGCAGTCTGTAGCTTCTCAAAGATGGTGGCTACAGAGAGCCGGTCCCCCTCGGCCCAGGTCTCCGCTTCCTGCTCAGCCGCACCGGTTAACTGGCCCAGCACTACCGCTGCACGTTGCTTATCGGTCAGGGGGTACAGTTCTAGCAACAGGTTCAGCTTTTTCCGGAAGACCTGTAAAGCATCAGGTTTCCCGTCATACTGCGGTAGCCAGGTAGCTCCGGGCGCATAGGGCAAGGAGAACGGCATCACCTGAGCGAGCGCGGGGGCCGCGGCACCTCCCGCCAGCGCGGCCGGGACCTGGGCAGGCCCATTCCCATCCACGGGTGCCACTGCGGCTGCGACCACCGCTCCTCCAGAGGCTCCGTCGGGCGCAGACATCTTGTTTCCGTCCCCCTTAGCCTCTTTCCGGCCCCTCCTCTATCGGGGTGGGGTTTTGGCCTCTGCTACTCGAGAAGACGCTCGAGCGGGAACTTTTCGCGCCAAAGATGGCAACTTCCGAAATTTTCCGGCCGGACATTTCCGGCGGTCACAAGGCGCACCTCTACCCAACGGCAGAGCGGTAAGATCCTGTTCGTGACGCCAAGTTGTCGCGGGCGGAGGAGGGGACGCCGCGCTCTCCCTACTGCTCGGGTTCGGCTGCCGCTGCTGCTGCGGCCTCTGCTGCTCGGTGGCTCGAGCGATGGGCCGGATCCCAGGGACTCGAGCGGCGCTCCTCGCCCGTGAGCGGAAAGGGGATTGGGTGTTTTGGGATAGTTTATTGTCCGTGACACCACCCACGGTTGTGGTGATTTGTTAACACCACCGCTGCTCTGTATGGGGAGCCCGGGAGTGATGATATGGAGCAGCCAGTTGTTGATGTGCCCCTCCGTGGGTAGGGGTTGTGGTGCTCCCGGGGCCCAGTGATGGGATTGGAATGGTGGACAGGCGGGTCGGGGCCTGTGGAGGTTCAGGGGCAGCGCTGTGCCACACGGCACGGAGGTACTCACTCAGCCAGTAAACACGACTGTCAGGTTTCCAGGTTTTCCAGTTCTCTTTTGAATGAGCTTGCCCTCAGTTAACATGGAGTTTAAGGTTCTGTTGCCCTACTTCCTGTCCAGCTGCTTAAAAGGCCGCCTCTCAGCCCAGTCCAGTGCCTGAGTATACTGCTTGCTGTGTGCTCCTGCTTTGCTGTTTCTACTTCCTGATTGCCTTGGATTCTCCTGAAACTCTACCGACCGACTCTGGACCATACCCGGTTTTCTTCAAGCTGTGCCCGGACTCCGTCTGCCGTCTTTGATCAGCACTCTGCCCGGTTCGTAACCACTCTGGACAATCATCCCGTACGGACACTCCTGGACTATACCACTTGCCCCTTGTGTACCGGCTGCCGCACATTTAGGCCTTCCAGGGTTGATTGCCGGACAGTCCCTGTACAGGGGTTCGCTCTGGTGGTCTCCCTGGGGGAGTCCGGTGCGTGGCCCCGGGAATCCCCTTCGCTCCGTTTTGTGTGTTGTTTTACTGTGTTTATTCCCGTTGTGTATCTACCGTGGTGACATATTATATAACATCTTGTACCAAGAACTCGTCTCTGTTGTCATTGCCCTAACGCAATCGAAATCCTCAGAACATACAGTAGTATTACATTATACTCAGGCCATAAGAGGATTTCGCTGGGGCAATGACTGAGACACGAGTAGATCAGCTCTTTTCCATGATCAACTCCTTGCAGCAGGAGATGGAGGCGGTGCAAACTAAACTCAGAGATGTGGAGGCACAGCTGGGCCATGATCACCAGGTACTGGGTCCGGCTATTCAGGATTTGCAAGTCAGAGTGGAGGCTCAGGAAGCCGTCCCCACTACGTCCGTATCAGCTGCCGGTATGCCTAGGTTACCCCCATTCCGTTTCAATGGTGATCGTAGTCAGTTTCGTGGATTTGTGAACCAATGTATACTGTTTTTTGATGTACATGCTGATTATTACCGTTCTGACCGGTCCAAAGTGTTATGTATAATCATGTTATTAACCTCACGAGCACTGGCTTGGGCTAATCCTATGATAGAGAATCGGGACATCCGTTTAAATCACCTGGATGACTTTCTGAACGCAATGGCGCAAATGTTTGATGATCCGAATCGCCGTGCTACCGCTGAATCGGCTCTCCTTTCCTTACGTCAGGGAAAGCGTTCTGTCGTTGAATACGCCACTGAGTTCAAGAGGTTAGTGGTAGACACCGACTGGGGAAACAATGCATTATTGTCTGTATTCAGAAAAGGTTTGTCCAGTACCATCAAGGACGAGTTAGCTCGTTCCGAATCTCCAGGGGATTTTGAACTGTTTCTCCAGCACTGTGTGCGTATTGATACCCGCTTGACGGAGCGTAGACAGGAAAAATGGGCAGCTGTAAACCGTGTAAACAACTTTGCGTTTCCTTCTAGAGAACCCGCTCTCAGGACACCACGGGAGGCCGAGGACGTTCCTATGCAAGTGGACTCTCTGCAAAAGCGAGAGACCAACGAACGTCGCGAACACCGGCTCCGTGAGCGTTTGTGTTTCTATTGCGGTCAATCGGATCATTTCTTGATCGACTGCCCGAAACGTCCGAATCGCCCAAATAAGGTATTGGCAGCCATGGCAGAGTGTGACAACACGGACGCAGAGTCCGATATCTCTGAGGCAAGTGGGCACTTGGATGCGGTATTTCCCTTGACTGTAATGTCAACCTCACCGAAGGACTCAGAAGGGAAATATACCCATTGCTCGCTCCCCATTCAGATCCGGTGGGAGGGGCATCTAATACCTACCTCTGCAATGATAGATTCTGGGGCAGGGGGAAATTTCATGGACTCCTCTTTTGCCAGGAAACACGGTATCCGGACTCAGCAAAGATCCTCACCGGTTACCATGGAGACGGTAGACGGATCTCCGTTAAGCTCTGGACCAGTGGATCAGGAAACAGTACCGCTAGAATGCGTGATGAAGCCAGGTCAGCAGGAGACCCTTGTTTTCATGATAATTTCTTCTCCTCATTTTCCGATTATTTTAGGTATTCCGTGGCTACGGTCTACGAATCCGGTCATCGATTGGGAAACTAAGGAAATAACCTTCCCACCGCAGAGTGGTCCGACCATTAGTCCAACTGTTCCGGTTCCAGTAACACCGAATGCGGAGGGCACTGTACAGGTACCTGTTCTACCCCCGGTTTATGATGACTTTGCTGACATATGCGACAAAAGAAAAGCCGATCGGCTTCCCCCGCATAGACCGTATGATTGCCCCATAGACTTACTTCCAGGGGCGGAGATTCCGTTTGGCCATGTCTACCCGTTGGCGGCACCTGAGCTAGAAGCACTAAAAGAATACATTGATGAGAGCCTAGCCAAGGGATTTATTCGCCCGTCTACCTCACCAGCAGGGGCACCCATCTTTTTCGTGAAAAAGAAAGAGGGGACTCTGAGACCCTGTATTGACTACCGGGAACTGAATAAAATAACCATCCGGAACCGGTATCCGTTACCGTTGATTCCTGAGCTATTGGAGAGGGTCCAACAGGCAAAAATATTCACCAAATTGGATCTCCGTGGGGCATATAATCTACTTCGCATACGTCCCGGAGACGAGTGGAAGACCGCGTTCCGATGTCGGTATGGACATTTTGAGTACCTAGTGATGCCTTTTGGACTTTGTAACGCTCCCGCGGCTTTCCAACATCTAGTTAACGATATTTTTAGGGATATCATGGACCAATTCATGGTGATTTATCTGGACGATATCCTAATCTTTTCTGATTCCTTACAGGAACACCAGGAGCACGTCAAGACCGTACTTACCCGGCTGAGGGAAAATCACCTGTACATTAAACTGGAGAAATGCGAATTCCATTGCTCACAGATACAATTCTTAGGGTATGTCATCTCTCCTCAGGGACTGAACATGGAGTCTGGCAAGATACAAGCAATTCTGGACTGGCCGGAACCGGGTAACGTCAAAGAGGTACAACGCTTTGTCGGTTTTGCCAACTTTTACCGACGTTTTATCCGTAATTTTTCAGAGATCGTTCGTCCCATCACTCTGTTAACCAAGAAAGGACAGAAGTTTGTGTGGTCCGCCCAGGCCCAGGAAGCCTTCCATCGTCTCAAGGTTTGTTTTACCTCAGCGCCTATATTGGTACATCCGAATCCCGCACTTCCCTTTATCGTGGAAGTCGACGCTTCCGACTATGCATTAGGGGCCATCCTTTCTCAAAGGACTGGGGACAAGAGTCTCTTACATCCGTGTGCTTTCTTTTCCCGCCGGTTGTCCCCTGCAGAAAGGAACTATGACATTGCGGACAAGGAATTGTTAGCGATTATTTCCGCTTTCAAGGAATGGAGACACCACTTACAGGGAGCCGCGCAGCAAGTGATAGTACTCACAGATCATCGTAATCTGGAATTTCTTAAGTCTGCCAGGTGCCTGTCTCCACGGCAAGCCCGTTGGAGCCTATTTCTTAACCAATTCAATTTTGTCGTTACATACCATCCAGGTTCACGTAATGGGAAAGCCGATGCCTTGTCCCGAATCCACGCCGTGGACTCCGTGCCTGGAACCCCGTCTCAGACCGTGTTATCGGATGCCAATTTCGTTGGAGTAATCCAGGACCAGGACTTGTGGAAGGACATCAAGCTGGCCTATGATGGTGACGTATTTCTTGCTGCCCCCCCGAATGATGTAACTCTTGTTCTTCGGAATGGTGTGTGGTTGAGAGAGCGACGCATTTATGTCCCGGAGGCCGTAAGACTTCGGGTTCTCAAGTTGGTCCATGACTCCGTGTTGGCTGGTCATAGGGGGGTACAGAAGACGCAGGAATTTCTGAGCCGTTTTTTCTGGTGGCCTACCTGTCTAAAGGATGTAAAGGACTATGTCCACTCATGCATGGTTTGTGCCCGGTGCAAGGTCCCTCGTGTGGCTCCTACGGGACTCCTCCAACCGTTACCCGTGCCATCTCGCCCTTGGGGGTCTATCTCCATGGATTTTATTGTGGAGTTGCCAGTCTCAGGCGGGCACAATACCATCTTAGTGGTGGTGGATCGATTGACTAAAGCTGCTCACTTCATTCCGTGTACCGGTCTTCCCTCAGCCGCAGAGACAGTGGATTTGGTTATCCAGAACGTATTCCGATTGCATGGGGTACCAGACGAGATCATCTCTGACCGGGGCGTGCAGTTCACGTCTAGGTTCTGGAAGGGCTTTTGTACGGCACTCCAGATTGATGTCTGTTTGTCTTCTGCATACCATCCTCAGACAAATGGGCAAACCGAACGGACGAATCAAACCCTGGAACAATACCTTCGATGTTATGTCAGCCATCTCCAAGACGATTGGTTGAAGATGCTTCCGTTGGCGGAGTTCTCCTATAACAACACTCAGAGCAGCTCCACTAAGGTAACGCCCTTTTTTGCTAACTTGGGTTATCATCCGAATGTTTTGCCTATGTCACCGGTTGCGGTTTCGGTGCCGGCGGTGGAGGACAGATTGACAGAGCTTCGACAGAATCTGGAGGTTCTAAAGGACACTGTGGCTACGGCCCAGGAGCGTTACAAGAGGTCGGCAGACACTCACCGGAAACCGGCACCCATGTACAAGGTAGGGGACTCTGTATGGTTATCCACCAAAAACCTGAGATTGGGTGTTCCTTCGCAGAAGCTGGGACAAAAATTCATCGGTCCGTTTAAGATCACCGGGATCGTGAGCCCTGTGGCCTGTCGGCTACGGTTGCCGCACCATCTAAAGGTACACCCGGTCTTTCATGTGTCTCTCCTCAAACCTTTCTCCCCTAATACGTTTCGTGGTCGTGTTGTGCCTCCTCCTCCGCCTGTGATGGTCGACGGCGAGGAGCAGTTCGTGGTTGAGGACATTATTGACTCCCGGCTCCATCGTCGTCGGCTTCAATATCTGGTACGTTGGCAGGGGTACGCCCCCGAGGACGATTCCTGGGAACCGGTGGGTAACATTCGGGCACCCCGGAAGATCGCTCAGTTTCATCGACGGTTCCCGGACAAGCCGGGCCCTGATCCGTCCTGAGGCCGTCTCTGGGGGGGGGGGGAGTAATGTCAGGTTTCCAGGTTTTCCAGTTCTCTTTTGAATGAGCTTGCCCTCAGTTAACATGGAGTTTAAGGTTCTGTTGCCCTACTTCCTGTCCAGCTGCTTAAAAGGCCGCCTCTCAGCCCAGTCCAGTGCCTGAGTATACTGCTTGCTGTGTGCTCCTGCTTTGCTGTTTCTACTTCCTGATTGCCTTGGATTCTCCTGAAACTCTACCGACCGACTCTGGACCATACCCGGTTTTCTTCAAGCTGTGCCCGGACTCTGTCTGCCGTCTTTGATCAGCACTCTGCCCGGTTCGTAACCACTCTGGACAATCATCCCGTACGGACACTCCTGGACTATACCACTTGCCCCTTGTGTACCGGCTGCCGCACATTTAGGCCTTCCGGGGTTGATTGCCGGACAGTCCCTGTACAGGGGTTCGCTCTGGTGGTCTCCCTGGGGGAGTCCGGTGCGTGGCCCCGGGAATCCCCTTCGCTCCGTTTTGTGTGTTGTTTTACTGTGTTTATTCCTGTTGTGTATCTACCGTGGTGACATATTATATAACATCTTGTACCAAGAACTCGTCTCTGTTGTCATTGCCCTAACGCAATCGAAATCCTCAGAACATACAGTAGTATTACAACGACACAGTTCTCGGTAAACAAATGGCTGGTTGGACGGGTCCCTCGGACGACTACGGTGCTGCGGCTCCCTGCAGTTAGCGATGACGGTCTCTTCCCTGCACCTATGTAAAGTCTCTTTGGTAGCGATGGGTCCCCACCGGTTACCCGCTCCCCGGCTTCAATCTGGGCCGGAGGAGCCTCTCTCTTGCCCGCAGGCGCTGGCCCTGGGAAACTGGTGCCTTGGCGGTGGCGGTGTCTCCCCTCAATGGTCGGACTGTTGCCTTCAATCGGGACTTGGTTGTTAGGAGACAGAGGTCCCCTTCACTGACGGATTTGGCAAATTATGGCGACTCCTAGCCTTGCCGTGATCCGAAAGGCCCCTGCCCTGGTGCTGACTGTTCTTCGTATACTGCTCCGGTACCGCCGGGTCACTACCCGTCCGCGGTCCTTCCAGCAACCTCCGAGCAGTCCCCCTGCAGACTATCACCGCCGTCTGCTGACCTTGCTGTCACAGTCCGGGGCACACACCCGGACCAACTTCAGGCTTTACAAACTGTTTCTTTTCACTTTACTTCAGCTTCTCTCCTAAGCTCCTCTACCACTTCACCTCCTACTTTCACTTCCTAAACTCAACTGTTCTCCACTTGCTTCCTCACTCAAGCTCTGCCTGAGCTAAACTGCCTGGTTCTTCCCGCCTCCAGGGCTGTGAACTCCTCGGTGGGCGGAGCCAACTGCCTGGCCCACCCCCTGGTGTGGACATCAGCCCCTGGAGGAGGGCAAAAAGGATTTTGGGTTAGCTAGGTGTACCTGCAGGGAATGTGGGGTGCATGTGGTGTTGTGACCTGTGACCCCTGGCTTGCCCAGGGCGTCACACACGCACATAATGCTCTGCCACATGCACGCACACACAATGCTCTGCCAGGCACGCACACACAATGCTCTGCCAGGCACGCACACACAATACTCTGCCAGGCACGCACACACAATGCTCTGCCAGGCACGCACACACAATGCTCTGCCAGGCACGCACACACAATGCTCTGCCATGCACACTGACACAATGCACTGCCACGCACGCACACAAAATGCTCTGCCACACGTAGGCACAAAATGCTCTGCCCCATCCACGCACAAAATGCTCTGCCACATGCACGCACACACAATGCTCTGCCAGGCATGCACAAAATGCTCTGCCACATGCACACACACAATGCTCTGCCATGCATGCTGACACAATGCTCTGCCACGCACGTGTCGCGGGCGGAGGAGGGGACGCCACGCTCTCCCTACTGCTCGGGTCCGGCTGCCGCTGCTGCTGCTCGGTGGCTCGAGCGATGGGCCGGATCCCGGGGACTCGAGCGGCGCTCCTCGCCCGTGAGTGAAAGGGGATTGGGTTTTGGGATAGTCTATTGTCCGTGACGCCACCCACGGTTGTGGTGATTTGTTGACACCACCGCTGCTCTGTATGGGGATCCCGGGAAGGATGGTATGGAGCAGCCAGTTGTTGTGTTGCCCCTCCGTGGGTAGGGGTTGGTGATCCCGGGGCCCAGTGATGAGGTGGGTGAAGCAGGGCTTGGTGGGTGCAGGGATGCGGGGGCAGCGCTGTGCCTTGCGGCACTGTGGTACTCACTCAGCCTGAGACGATGACACAGTTTTCGGTAAAACACACGGCTGGAAAGACGGTTCCCACGGACGGCTGCACTTGCTTTCCCCAGTAGGTGACGGTGACGGTCCCTCTGTCCTGCACCTATGATGATAATGGTTGCGATGGGTTCCCACCGGTAACCCGCTCCCCGGCTTGGATATGGGCCGGAGGAGCCCTACTTTGCCCGCAGGCGCTGGCCCTGAGAAACTGGTGCCCTGGCGGTGGCGGTATCTCTCCGTTACGGTTGGACTGTTGCCTTGAATCGGGACTTGGTTGTTAGGAGACAGACGTCCCCTTCACTGACGGATTTGGCAAATTATGGCGACTCCTAGCCTTGCCGGGATCCGAAAGGCCCCTGCCCTGGTGCTGACTGTTCTTCGTATACTGCTCCAGACCGCCGGGCCACCACCCGTCCGCGGTCCTTCCAGCAACCTCCGAGCAGTCCCCCTGCAGACTATCACCGTCGTCTGCTGACCTTGCTGTCACTGTCCGGGGCACACACCCGGACCAACTTCAGGCTTTACTACTCTCACTTTTCACTTTACTTCAGCTTTTCTCTTTAGCTCCACTACCACTTCACTTCCTTCTACTTTCACTTCCTTTTCTTAACTGCCTGTTTCTTCCCGCCTCCAGGGCTGTGAACTCCTCGGTGGGTGGAGCCAACCACCTGGCCCACCCCCTGGTGTGAACATCAGCCCCTAGAGGAAAGCAACAAGGATTTTGGGTTAGCCTTGGTGTTCCTAACTCGGGTGTAGGGTGTGGTGGTGCTGTGACCTGTGACCCCTGGCTTGCCCAGGGCGTCACATTCCCCCTTAGCAAAATGCAGACTGTCCGCGGGCTGCCCGTCCAACACCGGTTTTATTTTCTGAAAAATATATAAAAAGGGTAAAACGGTAATATAACAATTCATGACATCATCCCACATCGGGAGGCACATTTCTTAAACGTTGCTAACGGTTTACGGTTACGGTCTCCGCTCTCTCCCACTCAAGCAACCTGGCCCTGATGCTGCCCCTAAAGCCCAGGAAGCACCCCTTTACCCCAGTCCTGCACCAAGTCACCCGAGCGGGATCTGTCCTTCCCCCTCCAGAGGGTAGCCACCGGTTCCTGTGGTGGCTGGGCCCCAGCCTGCTCTGCTGTGGGCCCTCCCTCCAACCTGCCTCTCCGGAGGCGGTAATTGCGGAAATGGTAACGGTAGAACAACTTATTTACATGCCACTAACGTCTGTGGTTGCCCTGCAAGTCCATGGAAAGTTCTCCATGCAAAACTTTTTAAACGGTCCCCACGGGGACAACGGTGCCGGCAACTGCCGGTTTTCTCACAATCACGGTGAATTAGGTGAAGCTTTGGTAATTAATTTCTCATTTTTAAACTTTCAAACAAAACTCAGACAATCTCCTTTCCCCCCCCCCCCCCCTTTTTTAAAGGACGGTCTCCCTGTACCTAAGTGGGGGTCTAACTAGGTTGGGACAGGTGGACCTCCGGGGTCCGGTGTCAGTGGGGCTAGGCAGTGGGGCAGAGGGAACAATCGGTTCCTCCTCCCGGCTATCGTGCAGGACAGGCGGAGGCATAGGGGAACTGGACACAGGTTCATCCCTGGGCACTGGCACTGGTTCTGGCTCACGGTTGACCACTTCCACCACTTCTTCATCCACAGGTTGTGGGAACGGTATCACTGGAAGAATCACCGTGCCGTTCTGTGTAGGCCAGTCTGCTGGGAAGTCACCCATCACAGTGTGGATCACTTCTTTTGCCTTCTCTGCTGGTGGAGGGGCTGGTACTTCTGCCATCGCCCTTAATGCTGGTGGGCACCTTTTCAGATGGTCCCGGGAAACTGTGGCCAAAGTGCCTCCCTGGTCACGACTGATTTGGTAGGCCTTCCCATCTTCCCATCCTGTGGGCTGTATGACGTACGGGTTCTGTTCCCATTGATCATCCAGCTTGTGGGTTCTCCTCTTCCGCTTCAGTACGACATCTCCTGGCTGAAAAGGCCCAGCAGACGCCTTTTGATTAAAGCGCTGCTCCTGCAGTTCCCGACTCCGACTTAAGTTCTTCTCGACATATTCTTGAATCTGCCAGTATTGTGCTCTCCGCCGAGTTTCCCATTCAGCTGTCGAAGGGAGTGCTTCTGGGGCCTCCAATCCCATTTCCAGGCGGCCGGGGCGAGCCCTCAACAGATATGCTGGGGTGCACTTTGTGGAGCTGGACGGGATATGGTTGTACATATCGACCAAGTCGGGTAGCTTTTCCGGCCACAGGTTCCGCTCTTCCAGCTGTAACGTCTTGAGGAGTCCCAGGACCAAGTGGTTCATCTTCTCACACATGCCGTTGGTCTGGGCATGGTAAGGGGTGGTCCGGATCTTCTTACAGCCGTACAACTGGCAGAACTCATGGAACACCTCCGCTTCAAAAGCCGGTCCTTGGTCAGTAAGCACCTTTTCTGGATATCCATGTGGTCGGCAGAAATAAGCCTGGAACGCTCGAGCGGCAGTTCGGCCAGTTAGGTCCTTGACGGGGACAACCACCATGAATCTTGAATAGTGGTCTACGATGGTCAACGCGTAGGCGTACCCACTTCGGCTGGGGGTGAGCTTGACATGGTCTAGGGCGACCAGTTCCAGCGGCTGATGTGTGATGATCGGGTGTAGGGGCGCCCTCTGGCTGGCCTCGTCCTTCCTCCTCAGCGTACAAGGACCACACTCTCGGCACCAGGCTTCTACCGACTCCCGCATCCCACTCCAGTAGAACCGCTCTCTCAACAGCATCTCCAGCTTCTTCCACCCGAAGTGTCCGGCACCATCATGGTATGCCCGCAAAACAGTAGCCACTTCAGCTTGGGGAATAACCAACTGGCAGATTTTCTCATGAGTTTTCGGGTTGATCAGCTCACGGTACAGCTTCCCTTGATGTAGATACAGCCGTTTCCGTTCCTTCCACAAGCGCTGGGCTTCAGCCGGGGCGGCAGGGTGCATCCCAACAGCACCTTGTTCCACCAGGGTCTTGACGAGGCGGACAGCCGGTGCCTGGTTTTGAGCTTCCTGACACTCTTGACTGGCCGTGGGTCCAGGTCCACCCGTTGTTGATGTACCTGTACCTTCTCAGTTGGTGGCTGGTGAAATGCAGGCAACTCGATCTCCTCGAGGTCGTCATCCTCGCACCCTTCTTCTGACAAATGGGGCATTAATTAATTAGAGTGCATCAGCATTAATGTTGACACGACCAGCTCGGTACTTGATGGTGAAGGCATAGTTGGCTAGCCGGGCCACCCACCGCTGCTCTAACGTGCCCAACTTGGCCGTGTCCAGGTGAGTCAACGGATTGTTGTCCGTAAAAGCGGTGAATTTTGCGGCAGCCAAGTAGTGGCGGAACCGCTCGGTGATAGCCCATACCAATGCCAGGAGCTCGAGCTTGAAGGAGCTGTAGTTCTCGGGGTTCCTTTCAGTTGGCCTAAGCTTCCGGCTAGCATAAGCTATCACTTTCTCCTTCCCATCCTGGACCTGGGACAGGACTGCTCCCAGTCCCACATTGCTGGCGTCAGTATAAAGGATGAATGGGCAGCCATAGTCAGGATATGCTAGGACTTCTTCCCCAGTCAAGGCCGCCTTGAGCTGGCAGAAGGATTCTTCATGCTTTTCCTCCCACACCAGTGGGACCCCTAGGGGTCTGCCACCTTTGGTCTGTCCCACGAGGAGATCTTGCATGGGAGCAGCCATCTTCGTGTACCCTTTGATAAAGCGCCGGTAGTACCCCACCAGACCCAGAAACTGCCTTACTTCCCTCACTGTGGTTGGTCTCGGCCAGCCTTGGATGGCAGTGATCTTCTCAGGGTCGGGGGCGACACCTTCTGCACTTACCACGTGCCCCAGGTATTGCACCCTGGGTTTCAGCAGGTGACACTTAGAAGGCTTCAATTTCATCCCGTATTTGGCAAGGGACGCGAACACCTCGGCCAGGTGCTCCAGATGGGCTTCATACGTCTGAGAATACACAATCACATCATCCAAATACAATAGGACGGTCTCGAAGTTTAGGTGTCCCAGACAGCACTCCATCAGCCGTTGGAAGGTTCCTGGCGTGTTGCACAGCCCGAACGGCATACTATTGAATTCACAGAGCCCCATCGGAGTGGTGAAGGCGGTTTTCTCCCGGTCCTCCGGTGCCACTGCCACTTGCCAATATCCGCTGGTGAGGTCAAGGATAGAGAAGTAATTTGCAGTTCTCAGTGCGGCCAAAGACTCTTCAATACGAGGCAGTGGGTAGGCATCTTTATGGGTTATCTGATTAATCTTCCGGTAGTCCACGCACATCCGCATGGTACCATCCTTCTTCTTGACCAGCACCAACGGAGCGGCCCAGGGACTACAGCTGTCCCGAATAACCCCTGCCTCCTTCATATTCCTCAACATATCTTTGGCACACTGGTAATGTGCAGGGGGAATAGGCCTGTACCTCTCTTTGATAGGGGGGTGTTCCCCGGTGGGGATATGGTGTTGGACCCCCTTGATCTGCCCAAAGTCTAGTGGATGTTTGCTGAAAACCTGTTCATACTCCTGCACCACCCTGTACACCCCTGCTTTGTGATGTGTAGGGGTATCATCAGTGCCCACGTGTAGCTGTTGGTGCCACTCATTTACCTCCTCTTGAGGCGGGGAAGTGCTGGTAGTAGGTGGGGAGACTGAGGGACTGGCTTCGTGAATGGTGTGGGGATCCAGGGTGAGTAGCTTGGCAATGGTGGCATACCGGGGAAGCCTGACTTCTTCCTCCCCACAGTTCAGCACCCTCACGGGCACTCTCCCCTTCTTCACATCTACCACCCCTCGGGCGGCCATTACAGTGGGCCAGTGCTCGGAGGGTATGGGCTCCATCATGGCAGGGTAGTCACACCCCTGAGGCCCTACTGCTGCCCTTCACCAAATCATCATCTCACTCCTAGGGGGCACAAGCAACGGAGCAACATCCATCACTCTCACTCCACCAATCTCTCCTCCTGTTGAGTTTACATGCTGGTGGTACATCAAGGCTCGGATCTCACGCTGCACAGCTCTCTGTTGGCTCCCCGCCGCCGTGGCGGCCAGCTGCTGCAGTAGGGCCAACACATCACCCATACAGTGCTCCATCACATTGGTTCCTAGCACTATCTTCGGGTTCTGATTACTGGGTTCATTCATGATCACAATCATACCCTGGTGTTGCAGTTCAGCTTTCCCTACTGTCATAGCCACCTGTTTATACCCCACTTGGGTCAATGGGAGTCCATTGGCAGCAATTAGCGTTATACTAGTGTCTGGGGGTGCCAGCTCGTCTATCCCCCAATACCGCTGGTACAATGTGTATGGTATGGTGGTTACCTGTGATCCAGTGTCCAAGAGAGCCATCACCGGCATGCCGTCCACAGCCACAGGAATGATGGGCCGGGCCCCGATATACCGGTCCCGCCAGTCTGGGGGGCCACGGGGTTCTACCCCTGAGGATTGGCCCGGGGCCCCAGGGGTTGCTCGTTTAACGGGCACTGTCGGAAGTAATGCCTAGGCTTACGGCACTTGAAGCAGGTTGGAGGTATGCTCCGCGGGTTGCTAGCACTTCTCCGCTGCATCCAGGGGACATCCTCAGGGCTGTCGGCAAGCTGTATCTGTGCTGAAGGCTGGGATCTGGTCGAAGGTTGGAGTGCAGCAAGAATCTTGGCGAGGTCTCCGTCCATGCGACGGACCTGTGCTGCCAGTTCCTCCATCGTGCTGCTTGGGGCTGCAGGTGTTGAAGAGGTTGGTAAGGTAGGAGCCACCACAACGGGGGCCATCTCGATGGGCCACAGGGCTGGCTCCAGGACTTCCGAAGCTGGGGGCTGTAGTGCTTTAATGGCCCGTTCCTTTAATACAGCAAAGTCCACATCAGGGTGTTCTAGGGCCCACAGCCGGAGTTGTTTGCGATCCTCAGGGGATCTCATCCCCTGCACAAATTGCTCTACTAACATCTTGTTGCTGTCCGCCTCATTTATAGGATTCACCCGCTTTAGCGTGCGGAGGGCGGTTTGTAGACGTAAAGCATAGTCCCGAATGCTATCCACAGTCCGTTGCCGGCACTGGTAAAACTGCATCCTCAGCTCAGCTTCCGTCCGGGTCTCAAAGGCAGTCTGTAGCTTCTCAAAGATGGTGGCTACAGAGAGCCGGTCCCCCTCGGCCCAGGTCTCCGCCTCCTGCTCAGCCGCACCGGTTAACTGGCCCAGCACTACCGCCGCACGTTGCTTATCGGTCAGGGGGTACAGTTCTAGCAACGGGTTAAGCTTTTTCCGGAAGACCTGTAAGGCATCAGGTTTCCCGTCATACTGCGGTAGCCAGGTAGCCCTGGGCGCATAGGGCAAGGAGAACGGCATCACCTGAGCGAGCGCGGGGGCCGCAGCACCTCCCGCTAGTGCGGCCGGGACCTGGGCAGGCCCATTCCCATCCGCGGGTGCCACTGCGGCTGCGACCACCGCTCCTCCAGCGGCTGGCGCAGACATCTTGTTTCCGTCCCCCTTAGCTTCTTTCCGGCCCCTCCTCTATTGGGGCGGGGTTTTGGCCTTCACGCCTTTGCTACTCGAGAAGACGCTCGAGCGGGAACTTTTGCGCCAAAGATGGCGACTTCTGAAATTTTTCAGCCGGATACCTCCGGCGGTCACAAGGCGCACCTCTACCCAACGGCAGAGCGGTAAGATCCTGTTCATGACGCCAAGTTGTTGCGGGCGGAGGAGGGGACGCCGCGCTCTCCCTACTGCTCGGGTCTGGCTGCCGCTGCTGCTGCGGCCTCTACTGCTGCTCGGTGGCTCGAGCGATGGGCCGGATCCCGGGGACTCGAGCGGCGCTCCTCGCCCGTGAGTGAAAGGGGATTGGGTTTTTGGATAGTCTATTGTCCGTGACGCCACCCACGGTTGTGGTGATTTGTTGACACCACCGCTGCTCTGTATGGGGATCCCGGGAAGGATGGTATGGAGCAGCCAGTTGTTGTGTTGCCCCTCCGTGGGTAGGGGTTGGTGATCCCGGGGCCCAGTGATGAGGTGGGTGATGCAGGGCTTGGTGGGCGCAGGGACGCGGGGGCAGCACTGTGCCTTGCGGCACTGTGGTACTCACTCAGCCTGAGACGATGACACAGTTCTCGGTAAAACACACGGCTGGAAAGACGGTTCCCACGGACGGCTGCACTTGCTTTCCCCAGTAGGTGACGGTCCCTCTGTCCTGCACCTATGATGATAATGGTTGCGATGGGTTCCCACCGGTAACCCGCTCCCCGGCTTGGATATGGGCCGGAGGAGCCCTACTTTGCCCGCAGGCGCTGGCCCTGAGAAACTGATGCCCTGGCGGTGGCGGTGTCTCTCCGTTACGGTTGGACTGTTGCCTTCAATCGGGACTTGGTTGTTAGGAGACAGACGTCCCCTTCACTGACGGATTTGGCAAATTATGGCGACTCCTAGCCTTGCCGGGATCCGAAAGGCCCCTGCCCTGGTGCTGACTGTTCTTCGTATACTGCTCCAGACCGCCGGGCCACCACCCGTCCGCGGTCCTTCCAGCAACCTCCGAGCAGTCCCCCTGCAGACTATCACCGTCGTCTGCTGACCTTGCTGTCACTGTCCGGGGCACACACCCGGACCAACTTCAGGCTTTACTACTCTCACTTTTCACTTTACTTCAGCTTTTCTCTTTAGATCCACTACCACTTCACTTCCTTCTACTTTCACTTCCTTTTCTTAACTGCCTGTTTCTACCCGCCTCCAGTGCTGTGAACTCCTCGGTGGGCGGAGCCAACCGCCTGGCCCACCCCCTGGTGTGAACATCAGCCCCTGGAGGAAGGCAACAAGGATTTTGGGTTAGCCTTGGTGTTCCTAACTGGGGTGTAGGGTGTGGTGGTGCTGTGACCTGTGACCCCTGTCTTGCCCAGGGCGTCACACACGCACACACAATATGCTCTGCCACACACACACACAAAATGCTCTGACCCATGACCGCACGCACAAAATGCTCTCCCACATGCACGCACACACAATGCTCTGCCACATGCACGCATACACAATGCTTTGCCAGCATACACACAAAATGCTCTGCCACACAAACACACAATGCTCTGCTAGGCATGCACAAAATCCTCTGCCACATGCACGCACACACAATGCTCTGCCAGCACACACAAAATGCACTGCCATACGCACACACACAAGCACGCCCGCTGAGGCCGGGGAGGGAGGGGGGCCGTACATTACTCACACAGGCTGACAGGTGACGGGGGGTGATGGGGGGGGAGAGCGTGGGGGTGTCATTGGAGACGGTAGCATCGGCGGCGGGGGGAGGGGCGCCGGTACACTACTCCCATGGCCCAAACAGGTGACAGGGGGAAAAGTTCAGCACACAGCATGACTGCCGTGAGCTGCAGAAAGATGGCGCTGATCTCCTCCTTCTGCTGTGATCTTGACAGCCCAGGGGGCATGTCCTGGTCACAGCAGGGAGCTCTCCTGTAATAAGCCTAGGGGTCAGATTCCAACTATCAGAGTCTATGCACAGGGGCTGCCATAAAGGAGTGAGTAACTGTCGTTACACACACAGCAGCATGGCAGCCCCCAGTGCCTCCAATAAGGTTAGAATGAAATAAAAACTAAATAAGCAGTGATTTTAATTTTGTATTAAAAATACTTGATATCATAATCACTATTTTTAATACAAAAATAAAAAATCGCGACACCTTCCCTTTAAATGGTAGTTTATTATTCAAACAGATAGCTCTGGTGTTGGCCTTGGCGCAGTGTTTCACAAGAAGTGAACGGCGAGGAACACTCAGTGGGCTATCTAAGCAGAAAACTTACAGAGGCCGAAAAAAAATACAGTGTGGTTGAGCGAGAAGCCTTAAGGCCCTGTTACACACACAGATACATCTGCGGCAGATCTATGGTTGCAGTGAAATTGTGGACAATCAGTGCTAGGTTTGTGGCTGTGTACAAATGGAACAATATGTCCATGATTTCACTGCAACCACAGATCTGCCAAAGATTTATCTCTGGGTGTGACGGGGCCTTTAGGGGTACTTTACACATTGCGACATCGCTAGCATCGGCTAGCGATGCCGAGCGCGATAGTACCCGCCCCCGTCGCACATGCGATATGTGGTGATTGCTGCCGTAGCGAACATTATCGCTACGACAGCTTCACACGCACATACCTGCTCGGCGACATCACTAATCGGCCGGCCAATAGAAGCGGAGGGGCAGAGATGAGCGGGACATAACATCCCGCCCACCTTCCCCCTTCCGCATTGCCGTCGGGATGCAGGTAAGGAGATATTTGTCGCTCCTGCGGGTATACACACAGCGATGTGTGGAGCTGCAGGAACGACAAACAACATCGTACCTGCGGCCGCACCGACATTATGAAAATGAATGACACTACACAGATCACCGATTTTCGATGCTTTTGCGATCGTTTATCGGCGCATCTAGGATTTACACGTTGCAATGTCGTTACCGGCGCCGGTTGTGCGTCACTAACGACATGACCCCGACAAAATTTCGGAAGCGATGTCGCAACGTGTAAAGCCCCCCTTAGCTGTGAAGTGGGCCCTGGAAACCCTACGCTATTATTTACTAGGACGCCGATTTAGGCTAGTGACGGACAATTCATCCCAGACATGGATGTCCCAGGCAAAAGAGGGCAATGCGCGGGTGACACGCTGGTTCTTGGCGTTACAAAATTTTTAATTTTCAGTGGAGCACAGAGCAGGCAAAGCGCAAGGGAACGCAGACGCGTTGTCTAGAACGCACTGCTTGGTAAGTCATTGTGTCCGACCCCACGGGCTCGAACGGGGGGGGGGGGGGGTATGTGAGATGCCGAGGGGAGAAGTACTAGAGAACAGGTATATTTCCCCTCGGTTCATTTCATATGCCTCTATGTACTGATTGTGGAGCGGTCAGCCCATGCAAATAGCTGGGAAAAGCTGGGAAAGTCAGATCTGGCTCAGCAATAAGTTAGTCACTGAAGCCTGTTTATTTCAGTGTAATTTTGGGCTCGGTTTTTCCTGGAGTAATCAGTAAGAATAGCAGTGGAACTGGTTGCTCCCTTCTCCACATTCAATCCAGGTTTTGATTCCTCAATGGATCAGCTGAAATAATCAGGAGGCATTCAGTAAACTGAGACTGCTGAGGAGAGCAGTACAGGCTCATGGCTGGTGCTGAGACTCAATACCTCCGCTTGCTGTGCTGAGGAACCGACACAGTAAAGGTAACGTCACACTTAGCGACACTCCAGCGATCTGACCTGGCAGGGATCGTTGGAGCGTCGCTACATGGTCGCTGGTGAGCTGTCAAACAGGCAGAACTCCACAGCAATCAGAGATCAGCCACCAGCGACCTGTGTAACGACGCTGTGCTTGGTAACCATAGTACACATCGGGTTACTAAGCAAAGCGCTTTGCTTATAGTTACCCGATGTGTACCTTGGCTACGTGTGCAGGGAGCAGGGAGCCGGCTTCTAGAAGCTGCAGACGCTAGTATCCAAGGTAAATATCGGGTAACCAAGCAAAGCACTTTGCTTGGTTACCCGATGGACCGTTGTTCTCTCGCTGTCAAACACAGCGATGTGTGCTTCACAGCGGGAGAGCAACGACTAAAAAATGGTCCAGGACATTCAGCAACGACCGACGACCTCACAGCAGGGGCCAGGTCGTTGCTGGATGTCACACACAGCGACATTGCTAGCAAGATCGCTGTTGCATCACAAAAACCATGACTCAGCAGCGATGTCTCTAGCGTTGTCGCTTAGTGAGACGTGACGTTAAGAGAATACTGTTTTGTTTGTTACATAGGTTCATTTTGTAGTTAGCATTCTTTTGTTAGTTAGTGGCCAGACGGCCTTAGACATTTATTTTCCTGTTTTTGAATGTGTAACACAGAGATAAGTGTACACAATAAACATGGCAGTGGCCGTACCTGTGTGGAACCTGCCAGTCTGACGCTGTCATCTGTAACTCCATAGCCACTCGCTTGGACCAAAGCAAAGATCCCAGCTGAGCTATATCCCCTGTCTCACAATAGATAAAGAGATCTTCAGAAAAAGTATTTCTAAAGATCTTAAATCTTGTGCTAATGACTGCAGCGACTAGTCCCTAGGCAGTTATTTCCCCCAACTAGCCACCCATTTAGCATGGTAGCACACCCACGGGGCATGTTAAAATGCTATTCAATGCAGCATCACCAGCGGTGATGCTCGTATTTGTGTGATCACGCTTCTGAATGTTGGGCACTTCCGATCATGCGCAGTATGAAGCCGGGTGTACGCGTCCCGGCTTCAGACAGGTCTAGTGCGCATAGCAAGAAGTGCCGGAACATTCAGCTCAGCGTTCACCGTGGACCAGGTACTCGCCTCACCGCTGGTGATGCTGCATTGACTAGCATTTTAGCACGCCTCTGTGGGCGTACCAACATGATTAGAGGGTGGACAAGTCGGGGAGATATAACGCCCTAGGGACTAGTCCCTTTGCACATTAGCAAATGATATAAGATCTTTAGAAATACTTTTTCTAAAGATCTTTTTATCTATGCTGGTGTATGCAGGGATGGTGAGGAAGGGATTAGCAATATGAACCCAGAACTGCTCGTGGTTCTGGGAGAATATTGCACCTGACAGGTCCCATAAGGGACCCTATGGGACAATACATCCTTGGAGAAAATGAGAATATCATCTATATATACAATAACAAAGACCCCAAGAATATCTCTGAAGATGTCATTAACTAGCGCCTGAAACACAGCAGGCGCATTGCACATGGCATTGCAAGATATTCATAATGACCTTTAGGGGTATTGAATGCAGTGTTCCACTCGTCCCCAGACTTAATGCGAACTAGGTTATAAGCCCTTTGAGATCAAGCTTGGTAAAGATCTTAGCCCCAAAAAGTTGGTTAGATAAGTCAGGTATGATCGGAAGAGGATACTGGTTCCTAACTGTGATTTTATTAAGCTCCCGATAATCATACATGGCCATAACTTACCATCTTTTTTCGACACAAAAAAGAAACCAGCTCCCACCAGGGACTTAGAGGGCCGAATAAACCCTTTTGCTACATTCTCTTTAATATAATCCCTAATAGCTACCCTCTCAGGCTGAGAGATTAAAAATTCTACCTTTTAGGTAGTGGAGCATCAGAATTGAGTTAAATCTCACAATCATAAGGTCTATGGAGGGGCAACACAGAGCTTACCTCCTCAGGAAATTCCACCAACTACCACGGATTTTGAGTGGTAAAACACTCCAAATGAGGAACCTCTTTGAGACATTTGCTCTCGCATCTCTCACCCCACCTGATGACATCCCCACTAACGTAATCGATATGGGGATTATGTTGCTTAAGCCAAGGCAGGCCCAAAATAAAAAGAGCTGAAAGGTCCTCAAGTACCTGTGGCGCCCCAGGACCTGGTCGCCACAACAGCATTGCCCCTCCAAAGGTTTAATGCTGAGCCTGGAGGTAATTGGGAGGTCTATTGGCCAGTAAGTTTAACATCCAATGCAGTTCCTCCCTCGGGCCAGCAGGGGGAGCTCTGAACCTGGAATTCCAGGGAGCATTCCTTAAGCCTTACCTGAGGGAGAGGTTAGTGTTCAGTCTGTAGAGAGAAGTGATAGCAAGCAGACGCAGAGTAGTGCTGTCCTGTGGAATTGGGGCCTAGAGCTGGAGCAGCTTGGCCCAGTGAAGCAGGGGGAGCAGAGAGGCGCAGAAGAGACTCGGACATCGGAGTCTGTGGCCACCAGGGCCTAAAATACTCCCTGGTAGCCGAATCCGAAGGGCAGGAGAGCTGCAAGCACCTGGCCCATAAACAGCCCGAAGGTACAGCTGCATCATCAGGGCCCGGTGTGGACTCCAGCAGAGAAGCACCAGAGAGGGCCTGCGCAGCCTACCACAGAGGGAAAGGGACGTACCACCGGTCCCAGCAACAAGAGGGCCATTGCTAAATTCAGAGAGCAGGGTCCTATCACAGTAAGGAAAGAACAGGAGTAGACCTCATACTCATCTGGCCAAAACGACATCTCAGTTACTTCCAGGCCGGCCGGAGCCCTCTACCACCTGTAACGGTCTCCCAGGACTAACCGTTTGTGAAGTAAAAGAGGAGAAGGTAAAGAGACTGTTGTTTGTGCCTGTTTCTTTCATTGCCTGTCGGCCCTGCACCATGTTATCCACACAACACCATAGCCTCTCACGAGCACCAACAGTGTCCCCGGGGCACCGCTCCACCTGTGGGGAGCCGTACCACCATTGCTGCCATATCATCACCCCCGAGGCCTCACACAGCAGTGGCGGCTTAATAGCCGCAAACCACAGGTGGCATCACGACAACCATAAACTTTATTCACCAGCCATATTTAACCGACACCCACCAGGGCCATGGAGCCGGGCCCCGCCACCACTGACGACCCCCGGACTTGTCCGGCCCGGCACCGGGTGTCCCATAGCCCTGGGGTGGGCGAGTCAACTTTGGCGTCACAAACAGGATTTCGTGCCCGGTCCCACCGGGTACTGTGCGCCTGCAGAAACTGTGCTTAAAAGACTGTGTTACTGTTTGAAAACTGCCGCCGCCATTAGCCTCGCTGAGCGCAGGAAGAAGGGGGGCGTGCCCGAAAAAGAGCGCGCCATCAGAGCGGAGGGTCGTTAACCCCGCGCTACCCGGAAGAGATTTTAAAAAGAAAGCGGAGCCTGGTAAGGTCCACTAAGGGGGAGGAAGATGTCCGACACAGAGGGAGAGCAGGTGGCTGTAGTAGCTCAAGACGCAGCAGCACCGGCCGATGTAATCCCAGTCACCGTTGCCCCAGCCCCCGCTGTAGTAATGGTCAGCCCTTGCCTCAAATTGGGTACAAGGAAGTAACCATTAAAGTGGGGCAGGTAGAATTGCCGTGTCAGGGGATGATATTGTAGATATTGATCGCAAGGAATCTAACCCACTGCTAACCATTGGTACAAATGTGATGGAAAATTGTATTGCCGAAGTGATAATTTTGTTGCAGCAGGTGTCTGAAACTGCCAGCTCCGGGCAGCAGCGTGCCCTACAGAGGGAAATCCGAGCCCTGATGAGGAAGCAGCAGGTTGAGCTGGCCGGAGGAGAAATTGGCAGTGTGAGGGTAAGTGACCTCCTCCCCATTGCAATACCCCCTAGAAGTGAAATGTTGATATGGTGCTGGGCAGCAATAGGCCTCAAGGGTCAAGATTACCAGGCCTTGGTAGAACCGGTGTATTCAGACAGCAGGCCTGGAGTCCTGATAGCCAGAGGGGTAGCAGACGTCCGCAAGGGAAGAGTGCCCGTCCGTGTCCTGAATTGTGGGGAGGAGGAAGCCAAATTGCCCCAGTACGCCACTGTACCAAAACTGTACACTGTCAGTAACAATACCATCAAAGCAGTGGAACCCTTGATCCCGTCCGACCAGGCGGAAGACAATGGCTCCAAGGGACAGCTGAAAGACTGGTGCCAAAAATTACATGTGGGCACCGACTCCACCCCCTCACACCAAAAGCATGGGGTTTACCGGGTGGTACAGGAGTACGAGCGGGTCTTCAGCAAACACCCCCTAGATTTTGGGCAGGTAAAAGGGGTTAAACATCAAATCCCCACGGGTGATCATCATCCCATTAAAGAGAGATACCGCCCTGTACCCCCAGCACAGTATCAGCGTGCCAAAGAAATGTTACGGGAGATGAAGGAGGCTGGGGTTATCAGATATAGTTGTAGCCCCTGGGCAGCTCCACTAGTACTCGTAAAGAAAAAAGATGGTACAATGAGAATGTGCGTAGACTACAGACAAATTAACTGCATTACACATAAAGATGCTTATCCACTACCCAGAATAGAAGAGTCACTAACAGCCTTAAAATCAGCTAATTATTTCTCCACCCTGGATCTCACCAGTGGGTATTGGCAGGTTCCCGTGGCAGAGGCGGACAAGGAGAAGACTGCATTCACGACACTAATGGGTCTCTGCGAGTTCAATTGTATGCCGTTCGGTCTCTGCAATGCCCCAGGGACATTTGAGAGATTGATGGAGTGCTGCTTGGGCCATCACAACTTTGAAACCGTGCTATTGTACCTGGATGACGTCATAGTCTACTCCAAGACCTGCGAAGACCACCTGAGGCACTTAGCAGAAGTGTTTGAGTCCTTGTCGGAGTATGGCCTGAAGATAAAGCCGTCCAAATGTCACCTCTTGAAGCCAAAGGTACAGTACCTGGGTCATGTGGTCAGCGCAGAAGGTGTGGCACCTGATCCGGAGAAAGTCACCGTAATCAAGGACTGGCCAAGACCCACCACGGTAAAGGAGGTGCGGCAGTTCCTTGGGCTGGTGGGCTACTACCGAAGGTTCATTGATGGTTTCACCAAGATAGCAGCGCCTCTTCAAGATCTCCTGGTGGGCCAGCCAAAGAAGGCTAAGAAGCAAAGCCCTCCATTTGAATGGAACAGTCAAATAGAAACATCTTTTGTCCGGCTGAAAGGGGCTCTCACGGGAGAAGAAATTCTGGCCTACCCTGACTACAGCCAGCCGTTTGTACTGTACACAGACGCCAGCAACGTGGGACTGGGAGCAGTTTTGTCCCAGGTGCAGGGAGGCCGGGAGAAGGTGATAGCTTACGCCAGTAGGAAGCTTCATCCCACAGAAAGGAATCCAGAAAACTACAGTTCCTTCAAGCTGGAGTTCCTCGCTATTGTTTGGGCAGTGACTGAACGCTTCAAGCACTATCTGGCATCGGCCAAGTTCACCATCTTCACGGACAACAACCCGTTGACACATCTGGCAACAGCCAAGTTAGGTGCGTTGGAGCAGCGATGGATGGCCCGGCTGTCTAACTTTGACTTTACCATCAAGTACCGGGCTGGCAAGAAGAATAACATTGCTGATGCGCTGTCCAGAATGCCTCACTTACCCAAGTCTGGAGAAGACCTGGATGAACTCGAAGAGATAGAGTTACCGGCTTTCCATCACCAAGGTGTTTCCCAGTGTGAGCATGCTGTAGGAGTGAAGCGCTCGAGCCAGCACGAGGTCTCGGTCAACCCATTACTCCACCATAATTGGGAAGAGACAGAACGGTGACCCGGCCGTGCGATTGGTCAAAGAAAAGCTAGCACAAGCTGAGACCCATCTCGGTCCAGACGCTCCACAAGAAGCCCAGCAGTTGTGGAAGGAGAGGGGACGACTGTTCACCTACCAAGGCAAGCTCTGCAAGAGATATGTAAGCTGGCGAACGAATGAACTCGTCTGGCAGATAGTGGTCCCACAGAGGGATGCTCCAATGGTCCTAGCAGCTTACCATGATAAAGCAGGACACTTCGGGTGGAAGAAGTTGGAGACCCTACTCCGCGATCGGTTCTACTGGGTGCAAATGAGAAAGACAGTCGAGAAGTGGTGCCGAGACTGTGGTCCGTGTAACCTGAGGCGGAAAGATGATGCCAGCCAGAGGTCTCCCCTACAGCCAATTGTCACGAAGCAGCCCCTGGAGTTGGTGGCCCTGGACCACGTGAAGTTAACACCAAGCCGGTCAGGCTATGTGTACGCCCTCACCATTGTGGACCATTACTCTCGTTTCCTGGTAGTAGTGCCTGTGAAGGACCAGACAGCCAGAACAGCAGCTAGAGCATTTCAGGCATACTTTTGTCGACCTCACGGTTATCCGGAAAGGGTACTGACTGATCAAGGTCCTGCATTCGAGGCAAAAGTGTTCCAAGAGTTCTGTAACATGTACGGCTGTAAGAAACTCAGAACAACACCGTAGCACCCCCAAACCAATGGATTGTGCGAGAAGATGAACCATGTGGTTATTGATATGCTCAAGACTCTACCTCTGGAAGAAAGAAACCAATGGCCAGAGAAGTTACCAGATCTGGTAGACCTGTATAACCATGTCGCGGGCGGAGGAGGGGACGCCGCGCTCTCCCACTGCTCGGGTCCGGCTGCCGCGGCTGCTGCGGCCTGCTGCTGCTCGGTGGCTCGAGCGTTGGGCCGGATCCCGGGGACTCTAGCGGCGCTCCTCGCCCGTGAGTGAAAGGGGGGTTTTTGGGTGTGGGGATTGAGTCTATTGTCCGTGACGCCACCCACGGTTGTGGTGATTTGTTAGCACCACCGCTGCTCGATAGGGGAATCCCGGGAATGATGATGTGGAGCAGCCCGTTGTTGTGTTGCACCTCCGTGGGTAGGGGTTGGTGATCCCGGGGCCCAGTGATGAGGTGGGTGATGCAGGGCTTGGTGGGCGCAGGGACGCGGGGGCAGCGCTGTGCCTTGCGGCACTTTGGTACTCACTCAGCCTGAGACGATGACACAGTTCTCGGTAAAACACACGGCTGGAAAGACGGTTCCCACGGACGGCTGCACTTGCTCTCCCAGTAGGTAACGGTGATGTCCCTTTGTCCAGCACCTAATGTTCGTGTGTTGGTAGCGATGGGTTCCCACCGGTAACCCGCTCCCCGGCTTCAAGCTGGACCGGAGGAGCTCTACTCTTTGCCCGCAGGCGCTGGCCCCGAGGAACTGGTGCCCTGGCGGTGGCGGTGTTCCTCCTTGATGGTTGGACTGTTGCCTTCAATCGGGACTTGGTTGTTGGGGGACAGACGTCCCCTTCACTGACGGATTTGGCAAATTATGGCGACTCCTAGCCTTGCCGGGGTCCGAGAGGCCCCTGCCCTGGTGCTGACTGTCCTTCGTATACTGCTCCAGACCGCCGGGCCACTACCCGTCCGCGGTCCTTCCAGCAACCTCCGAGCAGTCCCCCTCCAGACAATCACCGCTGTTGCTGACCTTGCTGACACTGTCCTGCACTTAGCCGGACCGACTTCAGGTCTTTCTACGCTCACTTTTACTCTTTTCTTCTTTGCTCCACTACTACTTCACTTTCCTCACTTGACTTGACTGTTTACTCCTCCACTCCCTAGCTTGAACTTCTCTCCTCAACTTTCTTTTCTTAACTTCTTCCTCACTCAAGCTCTGCCTGAGCTAAACTGCCTGGTTCTTCCCGCCTCCAGGGCTGTGTACTCCTCGGTGGGCGGAGCCAACCGCCTGGCCCACCCCCTGGTGTGAACATCAGCCCCTGGAGGAAGGCAACAAGGATTTTAGTAGCTTTGGTGTTCCTAACTGGGATGTAGGGTGTGGTGGTGATGTGACCTGTGACCCCTGGCTTGCCCAGGGCGTCACAACCATATCCCAGTAAACTCGACCAACTGTAGCCCTGCTTACTTGATGCGAGCAAGACCTGGCAAGTTACCTTTAGACTTTGAGATAGGAACTGTGTCACCTGAAACGGTTCAAGAGATAGAAGATTGGGATACAGAGCGACAACAGCAGTACCGCAAAGTCCAGGAATGCGTAGAAAAGAGCCTGTCCCAAGCAAGAACGAGAAAAGAGCAGAACTACAATCAAACAGCCCCAGCAACTCCCTTAGCACCTGGAGAACAGGTCCTCAAGAAAAAGCGGAGGGCGCATAAATTAGATGATCAGTGGGAGAATGAACCCTACACCATTATTCCCTCCAACTTTGACAATAGTAAGGTATGCCTCATAAGCAAAGATGAAGGCAAGACTTATCAAACAGTGTCCAGAGACCGCCTGAAAGCGTGCCCTGAGCAGTGCAAAATCCAAAAAGAAGTGGAAGAAATTCAAGAAAAAGAGGGAGAGATGATACAAACAATCCTTGGCAAATTCCCCAAAACTTGGACCCGAATAAATAATGCCATAGTGGTACCAGTCTTGACGTTCCCGCAGTTGGTCGAGCCAGAGACAGAAGAGGTTCCAGATCCATCTAAGGAACTGTCCGCCCCAACACAAGATGACACGCCAGCAGTAGAACAGGAGAATCAACCCCCTGCCAGTGGTGAACCTGCCATACCCTTGGCGAATCTGAGACCCCGTAGGCAACCAACACGCATACCTGTCAGGGTTAGGACTACCAGTAACACCGAGGGGGCAGACACTCCAAGTAGTCAGGGACAAACCCCAGAGCTACGCCGGTCCCAACGTAGCACTCGGGGACAGCCCCCTCCAAGGTATAGAACATAGAAAGTAAAATACCTAACAGAATGTATATAGTTAGTTTAAATGTCTTGTATAAAATGTTTTTTGTCTTAGCTGATTAAGTAAATGGACAATTGGGCCACTGGACTATGGGTGGCCAACACTCTAGCTGTACATAGTTAGCACCAGTGTGCTCAGCACCCCTGAAGAAAAACCCGTCCGGCGTGCATAGAGTGGGGTCATCAATGCACGCCCAGAGCCTACGTTGGGGGTTTTATCGCGGCGGGTCCCTCATGGAGCAGTGTAATGGACACCCGGCAGGGAGCCACACTTGACTCTTATAGTTGTTTAAGGTTGTAACATGTTTTGTTTTGTTTTCTTCAGTCCGGGAGAAATGAGTTTAACTAAAGGGGAGTGTGGCGCCCCAGGACCTGGTCGCCACAACAGCATTGCCCCTCCAAAGGGTTAATGCTGAGCCTGGAGGTAATTGGGAGGTCTATTGGCCAGTAAGTTTAACATCCAACGCAGTTCCTCCCTCGGGCCAGCAGGGGGAGATCTGAACCTGGAATTCCAGGGAGCATTCCTTAAGCCTTACCTGAGGGAGGGGTTAGTGTTCAGTCTATAGAGAGAAGTGATAGCAAGCAGACGCAGAGTAGTGCTGTCCTGTGGAATTGGGGCCTAGAGCTGGAGCAGCTTGGCCCAGTGAAGCAGGGGGAGCAGAGAGGCGCAGAAGAGACTCGGACATCGGAGTCTGTGGCCACCAGGGCCTAAAATACTCCCTGGTAGCCGAATCCGAAGGGCAGGAGAGCTGCAAGCACCTGGCCCATAAACAGCCCGAAGGTACAGCTGCATCATCAGGGCCCGGTGTGGACCCCAGCAGAGAAGCACCAGAGAGGGCCTGCGCAGCCTACCACAGAGGGACAGGGACGTACCACCGGTCCCAGCAACAAGAGGGCCATTGCTAAATTCAGAGAGCAGGGTCCTATCACAGTAAGGAAAGAACAGGAGTAGACCTCATACTCCTCTGGCCAAAACGACATCTCAGTTACTTCCAGGCCGGCCGGAGCCCTCTACCACCTGTAACGGTCTCCCAGGACTAACCGTTTGTGAAGTAAAAGAGGAGAAGGTAAAGAGACTGTTGTTTGTGCCTGTTTCTTTCATTGCCTGTCGGCCCTGCACCATGTTATCCACACAACACCATAGCCTCTCACGAGCACCAACAGTGTCCCCGGGGCACCGCTCCACCTGTGGGGAGCCGTACCACCATTGCTGCCATATCATCACCCCGGAGGCCTCACACAGCAGCGGCGGCTTAATAGCCGCAAACCACAGGTGGCGTCACGACAACCATAAACTTTATTCACCAGCCATATTTAACTGACACCCACCAGGGCCACGGAGCCGGGCCCCGCCACCACTGACGACCCCCGGACTAGTCCGGCCCGGCATCGGGTGTCCCATAGCCCTGGGGTGGGCGAGTCATACTAAAAAGGTAATCTACTGTCTGTGAAGACACAGCATCTGAAGAGATACAGTGTCTTTATTGTACATTTCAACATGCTGGAAAAGTGGGCAATTATCCAGCGAAGTGAATTTAATGGCTGGCTTAAAAGCCTTGAGGGGATTCTCCAAGGTTTTAACCACAGAGAGATCCAAAAAAAAAATCACTTTTGCCCCACAATCCACAAAAGCATAACCTTTGACCTCCTTACCCTGATAAGCCAGGACAATGAGAAAAAAATGCTTTTTTAAAATGGGATACCTGTGCGCCTAGTTGAGGAGCTCCCAGCGACATTGTCTTTGCTCCCAAAAAGTCGTCACCTCTCCAATTTGCCTTGGCTTCTCCTCAGGAAATAGAGACTTTCTTGGATAGACCAACATCCCCCTAGTGGAGGCTTTTTCTAGTAACCAGTACCAATCCAGATGCACAACGAGAATCATGGCAGCTTCAAGACTGTGAGGCGGTGAATGGTATACCAGCATATCCTTTAAGACATCCGCCAAGTCACTCAGAAACCTGCACAGCAGGGCAGCATCGTTCCACCCCACCTCAACAGACCACCATATAATTCTATGTGGACCATCCAACTGAGAGCAATATTCCTCAACCTGTAGATTACCCTGACAAAGTGCTCTGAGGTTTGATTCAGCCATAGCGACTCTAGCTGGTACATCATAAAGGAGCCCCAATTCCCTGAAAACACCTCATTGGAGTTATGGGCTGGGGAATCATCAGCTAAAGAAAAGGCCCATGTCTGGGTATCCCCCCTGAGAAAAGAGATAATTAAGCCCACCTCTCATTCCCTGAAGAAATGGGTCTGAGTTGAAAAAAACTATTTGCAATTACCATGGAAATTAAAAAATTTCTCCCAATCCCCTGAAAAGAATATTCGGTTCAGGGGAAGTCTGAGCAACCAATTCAGGGGCTGGTACAGGTGGTATTGGGGCTACTCCAGGGTGAGGTGCTACAGGGGCCAACTGAGCCAGAGTCTGAGAGTGGTGCCTCCCAGTAGCTGCAAGATCCTGGAACATAACCAGCAGATTCTGCATTTGCTCCACCAGTTGTTCAGCAGGATCCATATTGAGCTGATTAATATGTAATGCAGGATGGTGAGACCAGACCCCCTGCATGCAAGCAAGCGCACTGTGTTGGTCGCACTTGGCACTAGCCATCGCACTGCCGCACACCCTTAAGGGCCGGTGATATCCTTCACTCGCCTGTCAGTCCTGGCAAGGAAGGAATTTAACAGCGCCCTTCCCAGGCAGCTGGTGACCGGGCACACAGAGGCAGATGGGAAAAGCACACTAACAAAATAGCCTAATGGAAAAGGAAACAAAACATTAGGCTGAAACCGCAGGAGACACAAAAGAGAGCTGAACGTAGATAACCAAACTAAAGGTTGATACACAGCAGAA